>NC_088229.1:44226289-44526289 GCF_036934945.1 Oncorhynchus masou masou | reverse complement strand
TTTGCAGTTCTGGAAACGTCAGAGTGTTTTCTTTCCAAAGCTATCAATTATATGCATAGTCGAGCATCTTTTTGTGACAAAATATTGCGCTTAAAACGGGCACGTCTTTTTATCCAAAAATGATATAGCGCCCCCAGAATTTCAAGAGGTACCTCTCTAGGATAGGGGACGCTTGCGTCCCACTTGGCCAAAAGCCAGGGAACATTCAGTGTGTCAAATACAAATAAAATGATATAAAAATCAAACTTTCAATAAATCACACATGTAAGATACTAAATTAAAGCTACACTCATTGTGAATCCAGCCAACATGTCAGATTTTAAAAAGGCATTTTTTACCCCTTTTTCGTGGTATCTAATTGTTAGTAACTTCTATCTTGTCTCATCGCTACAACTCCCATACGGGCTCGGGAGAGACGAAGGTTGAAAGTCATGCGTCTTCCGATACACAACCCAACCAAGCCGCACTGCTTCTTAACACAGCACGCATCCAACCTGGAAGCCAGCCACACCAATGTGTAAGAGGAAACACCGTGCACCTGGCAACCTTGGTTAGTGTGCACTGAGCCCAGTCCACCACAGGAGTTGCTGGTGCGCAATGAGACAAGGATATCCCTACCGGCCAAGCCCTCCCTAACCCAGACAACGCATCGCCCCACGGACCTCCCGGTCGCAGCTGGTTACAACAGAGCCTGTGAGCGAACCCAGAGTCTCTGGTGGCACAACTGGCGCTGCAGTACAGCAACCTTAACCACTGCGCCACGCTTAAAAATCATTTTCGGCGAAAGCATAAGAAGCTATTATCTGATGATAGCACAACAGTAAACAAAGAGAGTAGCATATTTCAACCCTGCAGGTGCTACACAAAACACAGAAATAAAATATAAGACATGCCTTACCTTTGACAAGCTTCTTTTGTTGGCACTCCGATATGTCCCATTAACATCAGAGTTGGTCCTTTTGTTCGATTAATTCCATCCATATATATCCAAAATGGCCATTTACTTGGCGCGTTTGATCCAGAAAGAAAACAGCTTCCAATTTGCTCAACGTCATTACAAAATATCTCAAAAGTTGTCTGTAAACTTTGACAAAACATTTCAAACGACTTTTTTAATACAACTTTAGGTATTTTTAAACGTTAATAATCAATCAAATTGAAGACAGGTCTATCTGTGTTCAATACAGGAAGACAACAAACCAATGCTACTTGTCAAGTCTTGCGCAGTGTTACCCAGTTCCTAGATGGCCGTACTTCTTCATTGCACAAAGGAATAACCTCAACCAAATTCCAAAGACTGGTGACATCCAGTGGAAGCGGTAGGAACTGAAAACAAGTGCCTAAGAAATATCGTTTCCCAATGAGAACTCACCAAACAGACAAAGACCTAAAAAAAATAATTCTGAATGGTTAGTCCTCAGGGTTTTACCTGCTACATAAGTTCTGTTATACTCACAGACATGATTCAAACAGTTTTAGAATCTTCAGAGTGTTTTCTATCCAAATCTACTAATAATATGCATATGCATATCTTATATTCCTGGCATGAGTAGCAGGAAGTTGAAATTGGTCACGCTATTTATCCAAATGTGAAAATGCTGCCCCCTGTACCTTAAGAAGTTTTAAGGAAATGATTAAGGTGGAAACTGGTTTTGGGGATTCTAACCCATGGTTAGAATGGATTCAGTATAAAGCCAGATCAGTAGCGAAAGAAGAATGTTAGGCCTGCGCCACAGCAAAACCTCCAACCATTCCTTTTCCATTTGATGGAATTTATTCACCCAGGGGAATGGCCTGTATGGTAAAGCTGTTAATGAAGGCAGGGAAACCAGACAATGACAGTTGCATTGATCTGCATTATCTTTATCCCTATGTGTCCATTACATTCTGATATCCCCTTTCACAGTTACAGGAGGACATTATTATTGTATGGCTCGCTACACCACACACGGATGGGATGTAGGGGAAGTGAGAACACGCAATAGGGCAGAGAATGTTACAACCGACAAGACAATGAGGGACTCAACTGGCAGATGAAAAGGCCTGGAGTGGATGTCTGGTGATTTGTGGAGGTGTGAGACTGTGACCTAACCTGCCTACCAATTGGACCGGTAGTTGTGCACTAGTGCAGCTAGGCATGCTCTTTACCCTTACCCAGCGCCAGGGAGAAGAGAGAGAAGGAGTGCTCATTCAGGATCTTTTGATAATAGAGTTTACATTGATAGCATTGCTGTTCCACGGGGGTGCCAGACGAGTTCAAAGCAAGAAATCAGATTCTAGCAGGATAAGAGTCAAGTATTTTCTGGTGGTCCACTCTCTGCCCCTGAACAGGCAGTTAACCTACTGTTCCTAGGCCGTCATTGAAAATAAGAATTTGTTCTTAACTGACTTGCCTGGTTAAATAAAGGTAATAAAAAACAAAAAAATAAGAATATGAACTGGATCAATTATGTTTATTGTAATCCACAGCATTTCATCAATGATACCAGAGATGCAATAAAAGGATTGGTGGAGCAGACTGAAGCGACCAGCCTGATGGCTTGGCAGAATAGAATTGCCTTGGATATGTTACTGGCTGAAAAGTGTGAGGGGGTGTATGAGGTTCGGAGCAGAATATTGTAATTTCATCCCCGATGACACAGCTCCAGACGGATCAGTGACCAAGGCATGGCAGAGTGCTCTGGGGTAGATAATGCTCTAACAAATTGGTTTGATAGTGTGTCTGGGATATGAATAAACGACATGATCACTGTGTTTTGGACAACCTTCACCTGTGTGACTGTGTTAGTTTTGTGTGGATGTTGTGAGAAAGGTTCTCATTTCTAGAACTCTGGAGGAATCGATGACACAACAGATGGTTAGGTACGGACTAATTCCAAGCTCTGACCAGTGGAATGATGAATACATAGCTCCAGACCTAGTAGATGAATCCTGATTCTTCACATACGAGGAACATATGTTTGATGAGACTATTTTTGATGTTTAGGGAATTTAGATGGTTTCTTGTTTTAATGTTTAGACTGTTTCTTTGACGAAGATTGTAATGAAAATCCTGATAAGAAGAGTTATGATTCTGATGAAGGCCTAGAACAGTCATTGATGAGGAATTGAATGTAAATATGTGTATTGTTTTGGTATATTTTTGAATAACATTAATGTTTCCATATAGTGTTTGATATGTCAGTATGAATTATTTAGTCATTAAGGGTGGATTGTTAGGAATTTTATGAATAATGACAAAACAATGTGTACATTTAAATAGAACTATAACTAATTAAACTCTACCCTGTTTTACAATATCTGATTAATGTTAGTTCCTAAGAAAGAGGTTATATAGCATGGACAAGGGGTAATTGGAAATGATAACCATTGTGGATGAAGGAATGTATGTGTGTGTGTGTCTAAAGTAAGCAAAGAGGTTCATTAACCTATTTGAACCGACTCAGCTATAACTCTGTGGCGATAAAATAAGACAGCGAGAGCCACCCAGGTTTTCCGTAACTGGACCTGTCTGCTAAGTGGTAAGAAACTATGGTGAGACTTCAGGAGTTAATCCAGATATAGTGTGTCAGGTATGTGCGCTAGTGAGTTGGAATTAACTTTTGAACCTCTTTTGTCCTGGTCAAGAGGAGGAGAGACATTTTAAAATCTATGACGTCTTATGTGATATATAAACTGTTGTACATGGTTCTATGACCAGCGCTCTCGAGAATAAATGCTGTTGGCTAATATTGATAGACTGTTCTCTGTCTATTTTATGCAAATAAGGATCTTACAAATCCTTACAAACAGACAGAGTGATTTTAATTGAATTGGTTAATGAACCATGGGTCTCTGATGCTCTCTCGGGATATGCTGTCGGAGCCGGTACTGCCACCTGGATTCTTTGTACGTCATGCCGACAGGAATAAACATCTCTCCTGGAAGAATTAAGGGTGGGGGTGTTTGTTTCATGATTAACAACTCATGGCATAATTTTAACAACTCGGTCATTGTCACAGCCGTGTATATTCCACCCTCAAGCCGATACCACGATGGCCCTCAAGGAACTTCACTGGACTTTATGCAAACTGGAAACCATATATCCTGAGGCTGCATTTATTGTAGCTGGTGATTTTATCAAAGCGAATTTGAGAACAAGGCCACCTAAATTCTATCATCATATTGACTGTAGCACTCACACTGTCAATACATTGGATCACTGCTACTCTAACTTCCGTGATGCATACAAGGCCCTCCCCCACTCTCCTATCAGGAAATCTAGGCAGAAACTCAACAGGATGTACCAGTATTGAGAACTATTCAACACTGGTCTGGCCAATCGGAATCCACGCTTCAAGATTGTTTTGATCACGCGGATTGAGACATGTTCCGGGTAGCCTCAACGTATACACTGATTCGGTGAGTGAGTTTATAAGGAAGTGCCTAGGAGATGTTGTACCCACTGTGACTATTAAAACCTACCCTAACCATAAACTGTGGATAAGATGGTGGGATTCGCGCAAAACTGAAAGTGCGAGCAATTGCATTTAACCATGGAAAGGTGACTGGGATTATGGCCGAATACAAACAGTGTCGTTATTCCCTCCGCAAGGCAATTAAACAAGCGAAATGTCAGTATAAAGACAAAGTGGAGTCGCAATTCAACGGCTTAGACACAAAACATATGTGGCAGGGTCTACAGACAATCACAGACTACAAAGGAAAAACCAGCCACATCATGGACACTGCTGTCTTGCTTCCAGAAAATCTAAAAACCTTCTTTGCCAGCTTTGAGGATAATACAGTGCCACCATTGCGGACCGCTACCAAGGACTGTGGAATCTCCTTCTCCGTGGCCGTTGTGAGTAAGACATTTAAACGTGTTAACCCTTGCAAGGCTGCCGGTCCAGAAGGCATCCCTAGCCATGTCCTCAGAGTATGCGAAGAACAGCTGGCTGGTGTGTTTACGGACATATTTAATCTCTCCCTATCCCAGTCTGCTGTCCCCACATGCTTCAAGATTGCCACCATTGTTCCTGTACTCAAGAAGGCAAATGTAACTGAACTAAATGACTATCGCCCCGTAGCCCTCACTTTTGTCATCATGAAGTGCTTTGAGAGACTAGTTAAGGATCATATCACCTCCACCTTACCTGTCACCCACTCCAATTTGCACCCACTCCAATTTGCTTACCGCCCCAATAGGTCCAAATAAGATACAATCGCCATAACACTGCACACTGACCTATCCCACCTGGACAAGAGGAATACATATGTAAGAATTCTGTTAATTGACTATAGCTCAGCATTCAGCATTCAGCACCATAGTACCCTGCAAGCTCATCATTAAGCTTGAGGCCCTGGGTCTCAACCCCACCCTGTGCAGTTGGCTCCTGGATTTCCTGATGGGCCGCCCCCAGGTCGTGAAGGTAGGTAACAACATCTCCGCTTCGCTGATCCTCAACACTGGGGCCCACAAGAGTGTGTGCTCAGCTCCCTCCTGTACTCCCTGGTCACCCATGACTGCGTGGCCATGCACGGGTCCATCATCAAGTTAGCAGACGACACAACAGTAGTAGGCTTGTTTACTAACAATGACGAGACAGCCTATAGGGAGGAGGTGAGGGAATTCGGAGTGTGGTGTCAGCAAAAAAAAACTCTCACTCAGCGTCAGCAAAACAAAGGAGATGATAGTGGACTTCAGGAAACAGCAGAGGGAGCACCCCCCTATCCACATTGAAGGGACAGCAGTGGAGAAGGTGGAAAGTTTTAAGTTCCTTGGTACACATCACGGACAAACTGAAATGGTCCACCCACACAGACAGTGTGGTGAAAAAGGCACAACATCTCCTCTTCAACCTCAAAGGACTGAAGAAATTTGTCTCGTCATTCATCTAAAACCCTCACAAACCTTTCCAGATGCACAATTGAGAGCATCCTGTCGGGCTGTATCACCGTCTGGTATGGCAACTGCACCACCCTCAACCGCAAGGCTCTCCAGAGGGTGGTGCGGTCTGCACAATGCATCACCGTGGGCAAACTACCTGCCCTCCAGGACAACAACAACCCAAGCCACTGCCTGTTCACCCTGCTACCATCCAGAAGGTGAGGTCAGTACAGGTGCATCAACGCTGAAACCGAGAGACAGAATCTGTTTTTCAATTTCAAGGCCATCAGACTATTTAACCTCTTGAAACTCTGGGGGCGCAATTTCATTTTTGGATGAAAAACGTTCCCGTTTTAAACAAGATATTTTGTCACAAAAAGATGCTCGACTATGCATATAATTGATAGCTTTGGAAAGAAAACACTCTGAATTTTCCAGAACTGCAAAGATATTGTCTGTGGGTGCCCTAGAACGGGAGCTACAGGCAAAACCAAGATGAAACGGCATCCAGGAAACAAGCAGGATTTTTGAGGCTCCGTTTTCCATTGTCTCCTTATATGGCTGTGAATGCGAGAGGAATGAGCCTGCCCTTTCTGTCGTTTCCCCAAGGTGTCTGCAGCATTGTGACGTATTTGTAGGCTTATCTGTCAGGACCCGGTTACGAACCTGGGTCTCCGGAGTGAGAAACAGTCAACCAACAGTTAACCAACTGAGCCACGAATAGTCAGCAGAACCCTGAAGATGAGGCAGACACAGCAGTACTTAAGACGGTGTATTTAATAAAGTAAAAAGGAGAAGTCCTTCAATACAAAATGGCAAATCCAAAAGGTGGTAGGTATAGCACAAAAAAGCCTCAAGAGATACTCAAAAAACAAAAACAGAATTCCACAAGAGCGTCCACCGGAATCGACAAGAATACACAGAACACTAGGGCTGGGTGCTAACATACAAACACAGAGCACAGAACTGAGGGAAACTAAGGGTTTAAATACAATCAGGGGCAAACGAGGCACAGGTGCAAATAATAATGGGAATCAACGGAAAAAACATAAGGTCAAAAAGCACAATGGGGGCATCTAGTGACCAAAACCCGGAACAACCCTGGCCAAATCCTGACAGAATCCCCCCCCTAGGAACGGCTCCTGACGTTCCTACCAGCTCTCTCAGGGTGGAGGGCCCTGAACTGACGAATGAGGTCAGGGTCCAGGATGTCTTTGGCAGGAACCCAGGAGCGCTCCTTGGGACCGTAGCCTTCCCAGTCCACCAGATACTGCCAGGACCGCTGCACCCGGCGGGAATCCAGTATCCGATGGACGGTATAAGCCGGCTGGCCTCCAATGACACAAGGCGGAGGGTGAGGTCTGTCTGCCGGGACAAGTGGAGAAAAAACAACAGGTTTTAACAATGAAATGTGAAATGTGGGATTAATCTTAAGGGATCTGGGTAAGTGTAGGCGATAAGAAACTGGGTTAACTCTCCTGGCAACCTTGAAGGGACCGATGTATTTCTGGGACAGCTTGCGAGACTCCACCCGTAGTGGTAAGTCTCTTGTGGAGAGCCAGACTCTCTGGCCGGGGCGCAGGGTAGGCCCGGGACGGCGACGTCTGTTGGCTTGTTGTTGGTACCTCTGTGAGGAACGCATAAGATTAAGACGGGTCTTCCTCCACATAAGCCGACAGCGTCTGACGAACTTCAAGGCTGAAGGCACTCTGACTTCTGCCTCCTGGTCCGGGAACAATTGAGGAGCATAGCCAAACTGACACTCGTGCGGGGACATACCAGTGGAGGAGGAGCGCAAGGTGTTGTGCGCGTATTCGGCCCAAACAATAAAGGATGACCATGTGGACGGGTTGTCACGAGTCATACATCGGAGGGTGGTTTCCAGCTCTTGATTCATCCTCTCTGTTTGGCCGTTGGACTCCGGATGGTACCCTGAAGATAGACTGCCAGAAGCCCCCATGAGTTGGCAGAAGGCCTTCCAAAACCTTGAGGCGAACTGGGGACCTCTGTCAGAAACCATATCTTGAGGAATGCCGAAGACTCGGAACACATGATTAATAACCAACTCAGCCGTTTCCTTGGCAGAAGGTAACTTAGTCAGAGGGACGAACCTGGCCGCCTTTGAAACCTGTCGATTATGACTAGGATAGTAGTATTGCCATGGGATGGAGGAAGTCCAGTAATAAAGTCCAATGAGATATGGGACCAGGGTCTGTGGGGAACAGGTAACGGGTGAAGGAGTCCTTGAGGGCGGAGGTGAGAAGATTTGCCCTGGCAGCACACGGGGCAGGCATTGACGAAAGTGGCAACGTCTTCTCTTATGGTAGGCCACCAGAACTTACGCTGGATGAACTCCAAGGTGCGACCTACGCCCGGATGACAGGTGAGGCGAGAGGAGTGCCCCGCAGAAGGACCTGAGTCCTCACTGCCTTGGGGACAAACAACCGATTGGCAGGACCTCCTTTCGGGTCCGGTTCGCTAGCTTGAGCACGTCTCACGGTATCCTCAACTTGCCACGAGATCGGAGCCACAATCTTAGCAGCAGGAAGGACAGGCATGTCCGTGTCATCTCGAATGGCAGGAGCGTAGACTCGGGACAGGGCATCCGGTTTGAGATTCTTCGACCCGGGCCGATAGGTGAGGATAAACTGGAATCGATTGAAGAAAAGAGACCATCTAGCTTGTCTAGAGTTCAACCGCTTCGCCTGCTGGATATACTCCAGATTTTTGTGGTCCGTAAGCACTTGAAACGGGTGAGAAGCCCCTCGAGCCAGTGTCTCCATTCCTTCAATGCCATCTTAACCGCTAGGAGTTCACGATCCCCCACATCGTAGTTCCTCTCAGTCGGGGTAAGCCGGTGTGAGAAGAAAGCGCACGGATGAAGCTTCTTGTCTTCACCCCTCTGAGACAGGACAGCTCCAACACCAACCTCTGATGCGTCTACCTCCACCACAAATGGTTCATCCGTAGTCGGTAGTATCAGGATGGGATCAGAGAGAACGCGCTGCTTGAGTCCTTGGAAGGCCATCTCAGCTTCTCTTCCCCACAAAAACCTTGCATTGCCACCCTTGGTTAAAGCTGAGAGAGGGGCTGCCACCAAGCTGAAGTTCTTGATGAACTTGCGGTAGAAGTTTGTGAAGCCCAGGAAACGCTGAACTTCCTTAACGGATTTGGGGGTGGGCCAATCCGCTACCGCCCCTACCTTCCTGGGGTCCATTTGGACTCGACCGGGTTCCACTACAAATCCCAGGAATTGTACTCGGGATGAATGGAATTCACATTTTTCCGGCTTAACGTACAGATGGCTGTCCAGGAGGCGTTTGAGTACTTGTCTGACATGCTTAGTGTGTTCTTGAAGGGAGCTCGAAAAAAGATGAGGATGTCATCCAAGTAAACGAACACAAATATGTTAAGCATATCCCTAAGCACATCGTTTATGAGCGCTTGGAACACCGCTGGGGCGTTGGTCAGGCCGAAGGGCATCACCAAGTATTCATAGTGACCAGTAGGCGTGTTGAAAGCGGTCTTCCACTCGTCACCAGGTCTGATCCGCACAAGATGGTATGCGTTCCGCAGGTCAAGCTTAGTGAAAACAACTGCTTCCTGGAGCAGCTCGAAGGCTGTGGCCATAAGGGGTAGCGGGTAACGGTTACGGACGGTTATGGCTTGAGTCCCCGGTAGTCAATGCAAGGACGTAATCCACCATCTTTCTTGGCCACAAAGAAAAACCCTGCTCCCGCCGGGGAGGTGGATGGACGCATGAGGCCTGCTTCCAGAGTATCCTTGATGTAGGTATCCATAGCAGCTCGTTCGGGTGGAGATAGGGAAAAGATCCGACCCCTGGGGGGGCAAGTGCCCGGAAACAGGTCGATGGGGCAATCGTAAGGTCTATGGGGTGGTAGCATGGTGGCCCTCTGTTTGCTAAACACCAGTTTGAGGTCATGGTAACACTCGGGAACTCGGGTCAGGTCGATGGATTCTAAAGACTCGGGAGTAGAACTCGGGGAATTCTGGAAAATACAAGTAGCTTGGCACGTAGGACCCCACTGCTTGATAGTGCCCACAGACCAGTCGATGTGAGGGTTATGGCTGTGAAGCCAGGGGTATCCAAGGACGAGAGGGAACTCGGAACAGGAGATCAAATGAAAGTTCATCAATTCCTGGTGTTGTGAAACTGAAAGTCGCAAGGAGGTAGTGACATGAGTGACAAGTCCAGAACCCAAAGGGCTTCCATCCAATGTAGTGACCCTCATGGGTTCACTTAGAGGTTCAGAGGGAACGCCATTCTCCTTCGCCCAGACACCATCCATGAAGTTACCTGCGGCTCCAGAGTCTACCAAGGCTTGAAGGTGAAGCTTGTGGTTGTCCCAGGAGAGGGTGACTGGAATGAGCAGACGGGAGTTGGACGGATGGGAGGAGGTTATGTTTCCCGTTACAGTTCCCCCCGGTCTGTACGGGACAAAGCGTTTCCCTGGAGCCCGGGACACGTGGAACGGAAATGGCCCGGTTTGCCGCAATATAGACAGCGTCGCTCACTCATCCGGCGGTCTCTCTCAGCCTGGGAGATGCGTCCAATCTGCATGGGTTCCGGTGGAGCCAGCGAGGATAAAGGTGGGGACTCGGAGCTGGGACTGATAGGGGCTAGAGGTCTACGGTTGAGTTCTCTCTGTCTCAGACGCTGGTCAATGCGTGAGGCCAACTTGATCAGGGACTCGAGATTGTCCGGTGGTTCCCGAGTGGCCAGTTCATCTTGGATAGTGTCGGAAAGGCCTTTCAGAAAGCACACCGTGAGCGCCTCGTTGTTCCAGCCACTTGCTGCTGCCACCGTGCGGAACTGGATGGCATAGTCCGTCACGCTGCGCCAACCTTGGTGGAGAGTCAGGAGCTGTTTGGCTGAGTCAGAACCACTGCTTGGGCCTGAAACACTCGTTTGAATTCCTCAGCAAAGGCAGAGTTGCTGGCACAGCAGGAACTATGGGCATCCCACACAGCCGTAGCCCAGGCCAGGGCTTTTTCCGACAGCAGGGTGATGATATAAGCGATCTTAGACCGGTCGGTGGGAAACGACGAGGGTTGTAGCTCAAAGGAGAGAGAACATTGGGTGAGAAACCCTTTACAAGCACTTGGATCACCTGAGAACCGTTGGGGAGGTGGAAGACGAGGTTCAGCCAGGGGGTTACCATGGGTACGTGAATCTGAGGTACTGGGACGGGAACTGTTGCCGGGGTAAGACGATCAGATATTTGCTTAATGGAAGTCAGCATCTCCGACAGAAGATGAAAATGTCTAGCCATTAAGGCCTCTTGCTGAACCAGGGCGGCTTCGTGGCATTGGACAGTCTCCTGGTGGTGGGACAGCATGGCAAAAAGGTCCTGGGAACTGGCTGCCTCTGGGTTCATTTTTGGCTCTGTGTTTCTGTCAGGACCCGGTTACAAACCTGGGTCTCCGGAGTGAGAAACAGTCACTTAACCAACTGAACCACGAATAGTCAGCAGAACCCAGAATATGAGGCAGACACAGCAGTACTTAAGACGGTGTATTTAATAAAGTAAAAAGGAGAAGTCCTTCAATACAAAATGGCAAATCCAAAAGGTGGTAGGTATAGCACAAAAAAGCCTCAAGAGATACTCAAAAAACAAAAACAGAATTCCACAAGAGCGTCCACCGGAATCGACAAGAATACACAGAACACTAGCGCTGGGTGCTAACATACAAACACAGAGCACAGAACTGAGGGAAACTAAGGGTTTAAATACAATCAGGGAAAAAAGAGGCACAGGTGAAAATAATAATGGGAATCAAGGGAAAAAACATAAGGTCAAAAAGCACAATGGGGGCATCTAGTGACCAAAACCCAGAACAACCCTGGCCAAATCCTGACAATATCATTGGAAGATTGACCATAAGAGACTACATTTTCCAGGTGTCCTCCCGGTGTCCTCCGTCGAAATTGGTGCGTCTTTTTCAGCTGCTGGTATTTTTCCATGCGATTCTGAGGGGAAAGCAGGCTTCCACGAACTGCATATCAATGAAGAGATATGTGAAAAAACACCTTGAGGATTGATTCTAAACAACGTTTGCCATGTTTCGGTCGATATTATGGAGTTAATTCGGAAAAAGTTTGAAGTTGTTGGTGACTGAATTTTCGGTTCATTTCGGTAGCCAAATGTGATGTACAAAACGGAGCGATTTCTCCTACACAAAGATTCTTTCAGGAAAAACTGAACATTTGCTATGTAACTGAGAGTCTCCTCATTGAAAACATCCGAAGCACTTCAAAGGTAAATGATTTTATTTATTTGGTTATCTGTTTTTTGTGAAAATGTTGCGTGCTAAATGCTACTCAAAATGCTAAGCTAGCTTAGCATACTCTTACACAAATTAGTGATATGCTATGGTTCAAAAGCATATTTTGAAAATCTGAGATGACAGTGTTGTTAAGAAAAGGCTAAGCTTGAGAGCAGGCGCATTATTTTCATTTTATTTGCGATTTTCAGAAATCGTTAACGTTGCGTTATGCTAATGAGCCTGAGGCTTTATTCACGATCCCGGATCCGGGATGGGGAGTATCAAGAGGTTTTAAACAGCCATCACTAACAGAGAGGCTGCTGCCTCCATACAGACTTGAAATCATTGGCCACTTTAATAATGCCACTATAATAATGTTTACATATCTTGCATTACTCATCTCATATGTACTGCATATACCGTAGTTTATGCCATCTACTGCATCTTGCCTATGCCGTTCTGTCACTGCTCATCCATATATTTATTTATATGTACACTACCGTTCAAAAGTTTGGGATCACTTAGAAATGTCCTTGTTTTTGAAAGAAAATCACATTTTTTTGTATCACGCATCATTCTATTCTGGTTAGTGCCAGTTTGCGCTTTTCTGTGATGGGAGTAGTACACAGAGATTTTCAGTTTCTTGGCAATTTCTCACATGGAGTACCCTTCATTTCTCAGAACAAGAATAGAAAGTCCTTTGTTTCTGGACATTTTAAGCCTGTAATCGAACTCACAAATGCTGACGCTCCATATACTCAACTAGTCAAAGAAGGCCAGTTGTATTGCTTCTATAATCAGTACAGCAGTTCCAAGCTGTGCTAACAGAATTTCAAAAGGGTTTTCTAATGATCAACTAGCCTTTTAAAATGATAAACTTGGATAAGCTAACACAATGTGCCATTGGATCACAGGAGTGATGGTTGCTGATAATTGTCCTCTGTACACCTATGTAGATATTCCATAAAGAAATCAGCCATTTCCAGCTACAATAATCATTTACAACATTAAACAATGTCTACACTGTATTTCTGATCAATTTGATGTTATAATGGACAAAAAATGAGTTTTTTATTTTCAAAAACAAGGACATTTCTAAGCGACCCCAAACTTTTGAACGGTAGTGTATACATTCTTATTCCGATCCTTACTTAGATTTGTGTGTATTAGGAAGTTGTTGTGGAATAGTTAGATTACATGTTAGATCGGTCGGAACTAGAAGCACAAGCATTTCACTACACTCGCAATAACTTCTGCTAACTATGTGTATGTGACCAATACAATTTGATTTGATTTCGTCTCTGAGGCTGAATCTATGTTTGAAATTCACTGCTCGACTGAGGGACCTTACAGATAATTGAATGTGTGGGCTATAGAGATGAGATAGTCATTCCAAAACCATGATAAACACTATTATTGAGTCCGTGCAACTTATTATATGACCTGTTAATAACCTCTTGATACTCCCCGCCCCGGATCCGGGATCGTGAATAAAGCCTCAGGCTCATTAGCATAACGCAACGTTAACAATTTCTGAAAATCGCAAATAAAATGAAAATAATGCACCTGCTCTCAAGCTTAGCCTTTTCTTAACAACACTGTCATCTCAGATTTTCAAAATATGCTTTTGAACCATAGCAAATCACTAATTTGTGTAAGAGTATGCTAAGCTAGCTTAGCATTTTGAGTAGCATTTAGCACGCAACATTTTCACAAAAAACAGATAACCAAATAAATAAAATAATTTACCTTTGAAGAGCTTCGGATGTTTTCAATGAGGAGACTCTGTTACATAGCAAATGTTCAGTTTTTCCTGAAAGAATCTTTGTGTAGGAGAAATCGCTCCGTTTTGTACATCACATTTGGCTACCGAAACGAACCGAAAATTCAGTCACCTAAACGTCAAACTTTTTCCGAATTAACTCCATAATATCGACCGAAACATGGCAAACGTTGTTTGGAATCAATCCTCAAGGTGTTTTTTCACATATCTCTTCATTGATATGCAGTTCATGGAAGCCTGCTTTCCCCTCAGAATCGCATGGAAAAATACCAGCAGCTGAAAAAGACGCACCAATTTCGACGGAGGACACCGGGCGGACACCTGGAAAAAGTAGTCTCTTATGGTCAATCTTCCAATGATATGCCTACAAATACGTCACAATGCTGCAGACACCTTGGGGAAACGACAGAAAGGGCAGGCTCATTCCTCTCGCATTCACAGCCATATAAGGAGACAATGGAAAACGGAGCCTCAAAAATCCTGCTGGTTTCCTGGATGCCGTTTCATCTTGGTTTTGCCTGTAGCTCCCATTCTAGGGCACCCACTGAGAATATCTTTGCAGTTCTGGAAACGTAGAGTGTTTTCTTTCCAAAGCTACCAATTATATGCATAGTCGAGCATCTTTTGTGACAAAATATTGCGCTTAAAAACGTCTTTTATCCAAAAATGATATAGCGCCCCTAGAGTTTTAAGAGGTTAATTTTTTAAACATTTTTATTATTATTATTTTTTTAGTATTTTTTCCACCTGGAATTATTGCAGCTAACGACCCTGAACGCACAGCCGCTAATCTGCGGCCTGCTAGCTATCTAAAGCACATTGGGCTGCTGGCTTAAGAGGCCCTTTGATATATTTCTTCGGCCACTATACATATTTTGCCAATTGGCCTGGTTTACCACATGGAGCCCTGCTGATCCGTCCCCTGATGTAACTGCACGAGGGGGCCACAACAGACTTCCCTCCGTCGCGTCATCCCTCTAAGGCCTTTCTGTTAGCCTCCTAGCCACGTGCCGCTAGCTGCCTGAAGCGACGCACTGGACTTGTATGATCACCCGGCTACGCATGCCTTTCCCTAAGTCACCATGCCATGTCGATTGCTGTTCTGGTTTGTAACTTTTGTTTAATTTCACTGTAGAGCCTTTAGCACTGCTCAATTAACAATTTAGTTCCACCTCCCACACACGCAGTGACATCATTTAAATGCTATTTCAGGAGACAATAGCTCTTTCATTATCACTATATGCACAGGTTTACCCCCACTGTATTCACATCTTACTATACCTTTGTCTGTACATTATGCATTGAATATATTCTACCATGCCCAGAAATCTGCTCCTTTTACTCTCTGTTCTGAACATACTAGGCATCCAGTTTTGTTAGCCTTTAGCCGTACCCTTATACTACTCCTCCTCTGTTATTCTGGTGATGTAGAGGTTAATCCAGGCCCTGCAGTGTCTACCTCCACTCCCATCCCCCAGGCTCTCTCATTTGTTGACTTCTGCAACCGTAAAAGCCTTGGTTTCATGCACGTTAACCTCTCTGGGCAACCCGACACGCAAGCGTCCAAACTTGCCAACAATAAATGCAAATGCGCTTATGCCAAATGCTAATAGCACTCGTTAAAACTCAAACGTTCATTAAAACTCACATACAGGGTACTCAATTGAAGCTACACTCGTTGAGAATCTAGCCAACAAGTCAGATTTTTTAAAATGCTTTTCGGCAAAAGCATGAGAAGCTATTATCTGATAGCATGCAACACAACTACCAGAAGGGATAAACAAAAGAATTAGCGTAGCCGGGCACACACAAAACGCAGAAATAAAATATAAAACATTCATTACCTTTGACGAGCTTCTTTGTTGCACTCCTATATGTCACATAAACATCACATTGGGTCTTTTACGATTAAATCGGTCCTTGTATAACCAAAATGTCCATTTATGAGGACCGTCAGATCCAGGAAAACACAATTTTTAAACGCAACGTTATTTTTTTTAATTAAAAAAGTTGCCTGTAAACTTTGGACAAACACTTCAAACTACTTCTGTAATCCAACTTTAGGTATTAGTAAACGTTAATGAACAATCAAATTGATCACGGAGCGATCTGTATTCAATAGCAACAAGTTTGGAAAACGTAGTCCACTTCCATTTTTCCTGCTGTGTACCCGACGAAAGGAAGTGCCAATTACTCAGATGACCAAGGATTTACATAGATTTCACAACACTGGCGACGTCGTGTGGAAGCTGTAGGGAACTGTAAGCCCATCCCTATCTATTATGCCTTGCAATAGACAATACAGAGACTGGCGGATTGATTTTTCTTCGTCGATTTTGTGATCAGGTTTCCTTGCGATTTTGACCATGAAACACGTTCTGTTATAGCCACAGACATCATTGAACCAGTTTTAGAAACGTCAGAGTGTTGTCTATGCACACATACTAATCATATGCATATACTATATTCCTGGCATGAGTAGCAGGACGTTGAAATGTTGCGCGATTTTTAACAGAATGTTGAAAAAGTAGCCCGATCTCTAGCAGGATTTATTAACATTAGAATCCCCTCCCTAAGTTTGTTTTATTTACTGCCCTAGCACACTCCACCAATCCGGATGTCCTAGCCGTGTCTGAATCCTGGCTTAGGAAGACCACCAAAAACCTTGCAATTTCCAATCCAAGTTATAACATTTTCCAAAAGATAGAACTGCCAAAGGAATTGCCAAATGTTGCAATTTACTGCAAAGATAACCTGCAGAGTTCTGTCTTACTATCCAGCTCTGTACCCAAACAATTTGAGCTTCTACTTCTAAAATGAACCTTTCCAGAAACAAGTCTCTCACCGTTGCCGCTTGCTATAGACCACCCTCTGCCCCCAGCTGTGCCCTCGACAACATATGTGATTTGATTGCCCCCCATCTATCTTCTGAGCTCATGCAGCTAGGTGACCTAAACTGGGACACGCTTACAATCTAAGCTTGATGCCCTCAATCTCACACAATTTATCAATGAACCTACCAGATATAACCCCAAATCCGTAAACACGGGCACCTCATAGATATCATCCTAACTAACTCACCCTCCAAATACACTGCTGTTTTCAACCAAGATCTCAGCGATCACCTCCTCATTGCCTGCATCAGTAATGGGTCTGCGAGCAAACAACCACCCTCATCACTGTCAAACGCTCCCTAAATCACTTCTGCAAGCAATCGACCTGGCCGGGGTATCCTGGAATGACATTGACCTCATCCCGACAGTAGAGGATGCCTGGTTATTCTTTAAAAGTGCCTTCCTCACCATCTTAAATAGGCATGCCCCATTCAAAAATGTAGAACCAGGAATAGATATAGCCAGCCCTTGGTTCACTCCCAGACCTGTCTGCCCTTGACCAGCACAAAAACATCCTGTGGCTCTGCATTAGCATCGAATAGCCCCTTGATATGCAACTTTTCAGGAAGATAGGAAAGCTAACGCTAGCTTTTTAAACAGAAATTTGCATCCAGCAGTACAAACTCAAAAAGTTCTGGGACACTGTAAGGTCCATGGAGAATAAGAGAACCCCATCCCAGCTACCCACTGCTCTGAGGCTAGGAAACACTGTTACAACCGACAAATCCACTATAATTGACAATTTCAATAAGCATTTCTCTCACGGCTAGCCATAGTTTCCACCTGGCTACTTACCCCGCGCAACTGCCCGACACCCTCCACAGCAACCCGCCCAAGCCCCCACCATTTCTCCTTCACCCATATCCAGATAGCTGATGTTCTGAAAGAGCTGCAAAATCTGGACCCTTACCCTTACAAATCAGCCGGGCTAGACAATCTCTTTCTAAAATTATCTGCCGAAATTGCTGCAACCCCTATTACTAGCCTGTTTAACCTCCTTTCGTATCGTCTGAGATTCCCAAAGATTGGAAAGTTGTCAGCGGTCATCCCCCTTTTCAAAAGGGGGTTACACTCTAGACCCAAACTGCTACAGACCTATATCTATCCTACCCTGCATCTCTAAGGTATTTCGAAAGCCAAGTTAAGAAACAGATTACTGACCATTTTGAATCACATCGTACCACATCGTTCCGCTATGCAATCTGGTTTCCGAGCTGGTCATGGGTGCACCTCAGCCACGCTCAAGGTCCTTAACGATATCATAACCGCCATCGATAAGAGACATTACTGTGCAGCTGTATTCATCGACCTGGCCAAGGCTTTCGACTGTCAATCACCACATTCTTATTGGCAGACTCAACAGCCTTGGTTTCTCAAATGATTGCCTCGCCTGGTTCACCAACTACTTCTCTGATAGAGCTCAGTGTGTCAAATCGGAAGGCCTGTTGTCCGGACCTCTGGCATGGGGGTGCCACAGGGTTCAATTCTCGGGCCGACTCTCTTCTCTGTATACATCAATGATGTCACTCTGCTGGTGATTCTCTAATCCACCTCTACGCAGACCCTTCTTTGGACACTGTGTTAATTAACCTCCAGACAAACTTCAATGCCATACAACTCTCCTTTCGTGGCCTCCAACTGCTCTTAAACGCAAATAAAACTAAATGCATGCTATTCAACCGATCATTGCCCGCACCTGCCCGTCCATCCAGCATCACTACTCTGGACGGCTCTGACTTAGAATACGTGGATATCTACAAATACCTAGGTGTCTGGCTAGACTGTAAACACCCCTTCCAGACTCACATTAAGCATCTCCAATCAAAAATTAAATCTAGAATTGGCTTCCTATTTCGCAACAAAGCTTCCTTCATTCATGCTGCCAAACATACCCTCATAGAACTGGTGATCCTACCAATCCTGGACTTCGGCGATGCCATCTATAAAATAGCCTCCAACACTCTACTCAGAAAACTGGATGTAGTCTATCACAGTGCCATCCGTTTTGTCACCGAAGCCCCATATACTACCCACCACTGCGACCTGTACGCTCTCGTTGGCTGGCCCTCGCTTCATACTCGTCGCCAAACCCACTGGCTACAGGTTGACTTACAGGTTATCTACAAGTCTCTGCTAGGTAAATCCCTGCCCTATCTCAGCTTGCTGGTCACCATAGCAGCACCCACTCGTAGCACATGCTCCAGCAGGTATATCTCACTGGTCACCCCCAAAGTCAATTTCTCATTTCATTCCAGTTCTCTGCTGCCACTAACTGGAATGAACTGTAAAAATCACTGAAGCTGGAGATTCCCATCTCTCTCATTAGCTTTAAGAACAAGCTGTCAGAGCAGCTCACAGATCACTGCACCTGTTCATAGCCCATCTATCTACCTCATCCCCATACTGTATTTATTTATTTTGCTCCTTTTGCACCACAGTATCTCTACGTGCACATCCATCTTTTGCACATCTACCATTCCAGTGTTTAATTGCCATATTGTAATTCGCAACCACGGCCTACTTATTGCCTTAACTTATTTGACCTAATTTGCACTCACTGTATATAGACTTTGTTAAAATGTTTTCTACTGTATTATTGACTGTATGTTTTGTTCATTCCATGTGTAACTCTGTGTTTTTGTATGTGTCAAACTGCTATGCCTTATCTTGGCCAGGTCGCAGTTGCAAATGAGAACTTGTTCTCAACTAGCTTACCTGGTTAAATAAAGGCGAAATGTAAAAAAAATGTGGGACGATAGCGTCCCACCTCGCCAACAGCCAGTGAAATTGCAGGGTGCCAAATTCAAAACAACAGAAATCCCATAATTAAAATTCCTCAAACATACAAGTATTATACACCATTTTAAAGGTACACTTCTTGTAAATCCAGTCACAGTGTCCGATTTCAAATAGGCTTTAGGGTGAAAGCACACCAAACGATGTAGGTCAGGCACAGAAATCCATACAGCCACTTTCCAGCCAAGGAGAGGGCTCACAAAAGTCAGAAATAGCGATTAAATTAATCACTAACCTTTGATTTTCAACAGATGGCACTCACAGGACGTCATGTTACACAATAAATGTGTGTTTTGTTCGATAAAGTCTTTATGTCCGAAAACCTCATTTGAAATTGGTGTGTTATGTTCAGAAATGCATTGTCTCAAACAAACATCCGGTTTTCACATCAAATTACAGAAATACTCAAAGTAAACATTTATAAAAGATACAAGTGTTATGCATGGAATTATAGATACACTGCTCCTTAACGTAACCGCTGGGTCAGATTTCAAAATGGCTTTACGGTGAAAGCACACCGTGCGATTATGTTGGGTCAGCACCTAGCCACAGAAAAACATACAGCCATTTTCCAAAGAAGGAGAGGTGTCACAAAAGTCAGAAATAGCGTTATAAATGTTCACTTACCTTTGATGATCTTGATCGTAATGCACTTCCAGGAATCCCAGTTCCACAATAAATGTTTGTTTTGTTCGATAAAGTTTGCGCGGTTAGCCCAGTAATCCAAATGCTCAATGCGCAATCGCTTAGTTCCGACAAAAAAGTTTAAAAAGTTATGTTACAGTTCGTAGAAACATGTCAAACGATGTATAGAATCAATCTTTAGGATTTTTTATCATAAATCTTCAATAATGTTTAAATCAGTCTTTAGATAATAATGTATATTATTATTAGTGTTGGATAGAAAACAGTCTAAAGTTTCTGAATAACAGAACTCATATGACAAGCAAAATCCTGAGGATAAATCAAAACAGGAAGTGAGATATCTGGGCTTTGTATGTATTCACCAGAGTCCCCAATGATATCCCCTTGAGATATGTGTCACGCCCTGGTCAAAATATATTATGTTTATCTTCATTTATTGGGTCAGGCCAGGGTGTGACATGGGTTATTGTGGTGTGTTTTTGTCTTGGGGTTTTGTGGGGTGTCTAGCGTAGTCTATGGCTGCCTGAGGCGGTTCTCAATCAGAGTCAGGTGATTATCGTTGTCTCTGATTGGGAACCATATTTAGGTAGCCATATTCTTTGAGTGTTTCGTGGGTGATTGTCCCTGTCTCTGTGTTTAGTTTCACTAGATAGACGGAAACGTGAAAAAACTATACAGCCTGTTGTTTTTTTGTACATTTCAGTATTTACATGTCTAGTCATTTTTCAACAATAAATATGAGTAACCACCACGCTGCATTTTGGTCCGCTCCTCCTTCAACAGAAGAACGTCGTTACTGAATCACCCACCACTACAGGACCAAGCGGCGTGGTGACAAGCAGCGGCTGCAGGAACAGCGAAAGGAGGAATGGACATGGGAAGACGTTTTGGAAGGCAAGGGTTGTTACACTTGGGAGGAGATACTGGCTGGAAGAGATCGCCTCCCATGGGAACAGGTGGAGGCACTTAGGAGAGCAGAGGCAGCCGGAGAGAGGAGCCGGCGATACGAGGGAACACGGTTGGCTAGGAAGCCCGAGAGTCAGCCCCAAAAATGTCTTGGGGGGGGGGCTCAGGGAGAGTGTGGCAGAGTCAGGAGTCAGACCTGAGCCAACTCTCTCTGTTTATTGTGAGGAGCCAAGGAGGAGACCAGAACCAGAGCCTGTCAGGACCCGGTTACAAACCCGGGTCTCCGGAGTGAGAAACAGTCACTTAACCAACTGAGCCACGAATAGTCGGCAGAACCCAGAAGATGAGGCAGACACAGCAGTACTTGAGACGGTGTATTTAATAAAGTAAAAAGTGAAGTTCTTCAGGAAAACATGTAACTCCACAACCTCAAAAGGAATTCCACAAGAACAAGGTAATCCACAAGGTAATCCTCCAAGACAAAAAGGTAAATCCACAAGGAGGTAGGTATAGCATAAAAAACCTCAAAAGATACTCAAAAATAAATAAACAAGAACAAAAAACAGAATTCCACAAGAGCGTCCACTGGGATAAACAAGAGTTCACAGAATACTAGGGCTGGGTGCTAACATACAAACACAGAGCAAAGAACTGAGGGAAACTAAGGGTTTAAATACAATCAGGGGCAAACGAGGCACAGGTGCAAATAATAATGGGGATCAAGGGAAAGCAAAAGGTCAAAAAGCACAATGGGGGCATCTAGTGACCAAAAACCGGAACAACCTGGCCAAATCCTGACAGAATCCCCCCCTAGGAACGGCTCCTGACGTTCCTACCAGCTCTCTCGGGGTGGAGGGCCCTGAACTGACGAATGAGGTCAGGGTCCAGTATGTCTTTGGCAGGAACCCAGGAGCGCTCCTCGGGACCGTAGCCTTCCCAGTCCACCAGATACTGCCAGGACCGCTGCACCCGGCGGGAATCCAGTATCCGATGGACGGTATAAGCCGGCTGGCCTCCAATGACACGAGGCGGAGGGGGAGGTCTGTCTGCCGGGACAAGGGGAGAAAAACAACAGGTTTTTAATAAGGAAATGTGAAACGTGGGATTAATCTTAAGGGATCTGGGTAAGTGTAGGCGATAAGAAACTGGGTTAACTCTCCTGGCAACCTTAAAGGGACCGATGTATCTTTGGGACAGCTTGCGAGACTCCACCCGTAGTGGTAAGTCTCTTGTGGAGAGCCAGACTCTCTGGCCGGGGCGCAGGGTAGGCCCGGGACGGCGACGTCTGTTGGCTTGTTGTTGGTACCTCTGTGAGGAACGCATAAGATTAAGACGGGTCTTCCTCCACATAAGCCGACAGCGTCTGACGAACTTCAAGGCTGAAGGCACTCTGACTTCTGCCTCCTGGTCCGGGAACAATGGAGGGGCATAGCCAAACTGACACTCGTGCGGGGACATACCAGTGGAGGAGGAGCGCAAGGTGTTGTGCGCGTATTCGGCCCAAACAATAAAGGACGACCATGTGGACGGGTTGTTACGAGTCATACATCGGAGGGTGGTTTCCAGCTCTTGATTCATCCTCTCTGTTTGGCCGTTGGACTCCGGATGGTACCCTGAAGATAGACTGGCAGAAGCCCCCATGAGTTGCCAGAAGGCCTTCCAAAACCTTGAGGCGAACTGGGGACCTCTGTCAGAAACCATATCTTGAGGAATGCCAAAGACTCGAAACACATGATTAATTACCAACTCAGCCGTTTCCTTGGCAGAAGGTAACTTAGTCAGAGGGACGAACCTGGCCGCCTTTGAAAACCTGTCGATTATGACTAGGATAGTAGTATTGCCATGGGATGGAGGAAGGCCAGTAATAAAGTCCAATGAGATATGGGACCAGGGTCTGTGGGGAACAGGTAAAGGGTGAAGGAGTCCTTGAGGGCGGAGGTGAGAAGATTTGCCCTGGCAGCACACGGGGCAGGCATTGACGAAAGTGGCAACGTCTTCTCTTATGGTAGGCCACCAGAACTTACGCTGGATGAACTCCAAGGTGCGACCTACGCCCGGGTGACAGGTAAGGCGAGAGGAGTGCCCCCACAGAAAGACCTGAGTCCTTACTGCCTTGGGGACAAACAACCGATTGGCAGGACCTCCTTTCGGGTCCGGTTCGATAGCTTGAGCTCGTCTCACGGTATCCTCAACTTGCCACGAGATCGGAGCCACGATCTTAGCAGCAGGAAGGACAGGCATGTCCGTGTCATCTCGATTGGCAGGAGCGTAGACTCGGGACAGGGCATCCGGTTTGAGATTCTTCGACCCGGGCCGATAGGTGAGGATATACTGGAATCGATTGAAGAAAAGAGACCATCTAGCTTGTCTAGAGTTCAACCGCTTCGCCTGCTGGATATACTCCAGATTTTTGTGGTCCGTAAGCACTTGAAACGGGTGAGAAGCCCCCTCGAGCCAGTGTCTCCATTCCTTCAATGCCATCTTAACCGCTAGGAGTTCACGATCCCCCACATCGTAGTTCCTCTCAGCTGGGGTAAGCCGGTGTGAGAAGAAAGCGCACGGATGAAGCTTCTTGTCTTCACCCCTCTGAGACAGGACAGCTCCAACCCCAACCTCTGATGCGTCTACCTCCACCACAAACGGTTCATCCGTAGTCGGTAGTATCAGGATGGGAGCAGAGAGGACACGCTGCTTGAGTCCTTGGAAGGCCGTCTCAGCTTCTCGTCCCCACAAAAACCTTGCATTGCCACCCTTGGTTAAAGCTGAGAGAGGGGCTGCCACCAAGCTGAAGTTCTTGATGAACTTGCGGTAAAAGTTTGTGAAGCCCAGGAAACGCTGAACTTCCTTAACGGATTTGGGAGTGGGCCAATCCGCTACCGCCCCTACCTTCCTGGGGTCCATTTGGACTCGACCGGGTTCCACTACAAATCCCAGGAATAGTACTCGGGATGAATGGAATTCACATTTTTCCGGCTTAACGTACAGATGGCTGTCTAGGAGGCGTTTGAGTACTTGTCTGACATGCTTTGTGTGTTCTTGAAGGGAGCTCGAAAAGATGAGGATGTCATCCAAGTAAACTAAAACAAATATGTTAAGCATATCCCTAAGCACATTGTTTATGAGCGCTTGGAACACCGCTGGGGCGTTGGTCAGGCCGAAGGGCATCACCAAGTATTCATAGTGACCAGTAGGCGTGTTGAAAGCGGTCTTCCACTCGTCACCAGGTCTGATCCGCACAAGATGGTATGCGTTCCGCAGGTCAAGCTTAGTGAAAACAACTGCTTCCTGGAGCAGCTCAAGGCTGTGGCCATAAGGGGTAGCGGGTAACGGTTACAGACGGTTATGGCATTGAGTCCCCGGTAGTCGATGCAAGGACGTAATCCACCGTCTTTCTTGGCCACAAAGAAAAACCCGGCTCCCGCCGGGGAGGTGGATGGACGCATGAGGCCTGCTTCCAGAGTATCCTTGATGTAGGTATCCATAGCAGCTCGTTCGGGTGGAGATAGGGAAAAGATCCGACCCCTGGGGGGGCAAGTGCCCGGAAACAGGTCGATGGGGCAATCGTAAGGTCTATGGGGTGGTAGCATGGTGGCCCTCTGTTTGCTAAACACCAGTTTGAGGTCATGGTAACACTCGGGAACTCGGGTCAGGTCGATGGATTCTAAAGACTCGGGAGTAGAACTCTGGGAATTCTGGAAAATACAAGTAGCTTGGCACGTAGGACCCCACTGCTTGATAGTGCCCACAGACCAGTCGATGTGAGGGTTATGGCTGTGAAGCCAGGGGTATCCAAGGACGAGAGGGAACTCGGAACAGGAGATCAAATGAAAGTTCATCAATTCCTGGTGTTGTGAAACTGAAAGTCGCAAGGAGGTAGTGACATGAGTGACAAGTCCAGATCCCAAAGGGCTTCCATCCAATGTAGTAACCCTCATGGGGTCACTTAGAGGTTCAGAGGGAACGCCATTCTCCTTCGCCCAGACACCATCCATGAAGTTACCTGCGGCTCCAGAGTCTACCAAGGCTTGAAGGTGAAGCTTGTGGTTGTCCCAGCAAAGGGTGACTGGAATGAGCAGACGGGAGTTGGACGGATGGGAGGAGGTTATGTTTCCCGTTACAGTTCCCCCCGGTCTGTACGGGACAGAGCGTTTCCCTGGAGCCCGGGACACGTGGAACGGAAATGGCCCGGTTTGCCGCAATATAGACAGCGTCGCTCCATCATCCGGCGGTCTCTCTCAGCCTGGGAGATGCGTCCAATCTGCATGGGTTCCGGTGGAGCCAGCGAGGATAAAGGTGGGGACTCGGAGCTGGGACTGATAGGGGCTAGGGGCTAGAGGTCTACGGTTGAGTTCTCTCTCTCTCAGACGCTGGTCAATGCGTGAGGCCAACTTGATCAGACCCTCGAGATTGTCCGGTGGTTCCCGAGTGGCCAGTTCATCTTGGAAAGTGTCGGAAAGTCCTTTCAGAAAGCACACTGTGAGCGCCTCGTTGTTCCAGCCACTCGCTGCTGCCACCGTGCGGAACTGGATGGCATAGTTCGTCACGCTGCGCCGACCTTGGTGGAGAGTCAGGAGCTGTTTGGTTGAGTCAGGACCACTGCTTGGGCCTTGAAACACTCGTTTGAATTCCTCAGCAAAGGCAGAGTAGCTGGCACAGCAGGAACTATGGGCATCCCACACAGCAGTAGCCCAGGCCAGGGCTTTTTCCGACAGCAGGGTGATGATATATGCGATCTTAGACCGGTCGGTGGGAAACGACGAGGGTTGCAGCTCGAAGGAGAGAGAACATTGGGTGAAAAATCCTTTACAAGCACTTGGATCACCTGAGAACCGTTGGGGAGGTGGAAGACGAGGTTCAGCCAGGGGGTTAACTGCCATGGGTACGTGAATCTGAGGTACTGGGACGGGAACTGTTGCCAGGGTAAGTTGATCAGATATCTGCTTTATGGAAGTCAGCATCTCCGACAGAAGATGAGAATGTATAGCCATTAAGGTCTCTTGCTGAACCAGGGCGGCTTCGTGGCGTTGGACAGTCTCCTGGTGGTGGGACAGCATGGCAACAAGGTCCTGTGAACTGGCTGCCTCTGGGTTCATTTTTGGCTCTGTGTTTCTGTCAGGACCCGGTTACGAACCCGGGTCTCCGGAGTGAGAAACAGTCACTTAACCAACAGAGCCACGAATCGTCGGCAGAACCCAGAAGATGAGGCAGACACAGCAGTACTTGAGACGGTTCCTGTCTCTGTGTTTAGTTTCACTAGATAGGCTGTATAGTTTTTTCACGTTTCCGTCTGTTGTTTTTTTGTACATTTCAGTATTTTCATGTCTAGTCATTTTTCAACAATAAATATGAGTAACCACCACGCTGCATTTAGTTCCGTTCCTCCTTCAACAGAAGAACGTCGTTACAATATGAATGATGTTGCACTGCCTGGGGGTTCCACTAGACATCAACCATCAATAGAAATTATAATGAGGCTTCTATGTTGTTGTGGGAGTGAATGAGAGCAGAATATATCAGCTGTCCATCAAGCAGCCATTTTGTGATTGCGCTTTTTCCTCATGGTACCCACTTGCGTTCCATGGCTCACGAAGACTAGAAGGAATACTCCGGTTGGAACTTTATTGAAGCTATATGTTAAAAACATCCTAATGATTGATTCTGTACTTAGTTTTAAATGTTTCTTCGACCGGTAATATCAATATTTTGTCCGATATAACGCTCACCAGAATTAGCGTTTGGATATGTATAACAAACGCTCTAACAAAAGAAGGTATTTGGACAGACATGTTCGAACAAAACAAACATTTATTGTGGACCTGGGAATCCTGGAGTGCTTTCTGATGTAGATCATCAAAGGTAAGGGAATATTTATAATGAAATTTCTTGTTTATGTTGACGCCATCTTTGCGGCTGTGGTGTTTTTAAATTGAGCTCCGTCTCAGATTACATGCATTTCTTTTTTCGTAACGTTTGAAAAAATCTGACACAGCGGTTGCATTAAGGAGAGGTATATCTATAATTCCATGTGTATAACTATATTATCATCTACATTTATGATATATGATAAGTTTCTGTTGAATGATGTGGCTATGCAAAATCACCTGATGTTTTTGGAATTGGTGAATCTAACGCGCCAATGTAAACTCAGATTTTTTAAAATATAAATATGAACTTTATCAAACAAAACATGCATGTATTGTGTAACATGAAGTCCTATGAGTGTCATCTGATGAAGATAATTCAAGGTTAGTGATTAATTTTAACTTTGTTTATGGTTTTTGTGAATGCTATATTTTCCTGGAAAATGGCTGTGCTTATTGTGGTTTGGTGGAGACCTAACATAATCGTTTGTAGTGCTTTCACTGAAAAGCCTATTTGAAATCATACACATTCAAAATCATATAAGACACATGTATGTTTTAGGAATTGTAATTATGAGATTTCTGACGTTTGAATTTTGGCGCACTCTATTTTCACTGGTAGTTGTCATATCGATTCTGGTATCGGGATTGCAGCCATAACAGGTTAATAATCAATCCTCATGTTGTTTTTTATTAATCAATAATATTTCAACTGGACATAAGCTTTGTCAATATAAAAGCAAAACAAGGCATGCTCTAGGTCAGGCACATGAAAAACCTAATTCGGAGTGGTCTTCCTTCCTCATTTTTCAGAATACAAGCCTGAAACAATTTCTAAAGTCTGTTGACATCTAGTGGAAGCCATAGGAAGTGCCATTTGAGTCCTAAGTCAATGGAATTTGTATAGGCAGTCAATGGAAAACTAAAAAACATAATAAAGTCCCACTTCCTGGATGGATTTTTCTCAGGTTTTCGCCTGCCATTTCAGTTCTGTATTACTCACAGACATTATTTTAACAGTTTTAGAAACTTCAGAGTGTTTTCTATCCAAATCTAGTAATGATATGTATATCCTAGCTTCCGCGCCTGAGTAGCAGGCAGTTACCTTGGGCACGTTTTTCATCCGGAGGTGAAAATAGTGCCCCCTACCCTAGTGAGCTTAACTTCTTGGTGACAGGGGGCAGTATTTTCACGTCCGGATGAAATGAATGCTTGCTACTCATCCCCAGGTTAAACGCCTCTAGAAAGAAATACATAGTCTGTCAGTTTCAAAAATACCTTCGGTGAAATATACAAATTTTATGTTAGAGCAAATACATATTATACTTTTAATGTATCACTGTTACGGTTTTCATGCGGTGAAGGAGAGTCGGACCAAAATGCAGCGTGTAGATTGCGATCGATGTTTAATGAACTAACGTAAACACGAATCAATACAAATACTACAAAAACAAAGAACGTAACGAAAACCAAAACAGCCTATACTAGTGTAAACTAACACAGAGACAGGAACAAGGACACTAAGGACACTCACCCACGAAACACACAAAGAATATGGCTGCCTAAATATGGTTCCCAATCAGAGACAACGATAATCACCTGACTCTGATTGAGAACCGCCTCAGGCAGCCATAGACTAACGCTAGACATCCCACAAAACCCCAAGACAAAAACACACCACAATAACCCATGTCACACCTTGGCCTGACCGAATAAATGAAGAATAAACATAATATATTTCGACCAGGCGTGACAATCACAGTATGCTTCAAGCGATATCAATATGTCATGAATCCTTCAGGTTTATACATTGTTCAGAAAATGTGTTTAAACCTCTTGATACTCCCCATCCCGGATCCGGGATCGTGAATAACGCCTCAGGCTCATTAGCATAACGCAACGTTAACGATTTCTGAAAATCGCAAATAAAATGAAAATAATGCGCCTGCTCTCAAGCTTAGCCTTTTCTTAACACTGTCATCTCAGATTTTCAAAATATGCTTTTGAACCATAGCAATTCACTAATTTGTGTAAGAGTATGCAAAGCTAGCTTAGCATTTTGAGTAGCAATTAGCACACAACATTTTCACAAAAACCAGATAACCAAATAAATAAAATCATTTACCTTTGAAGAGCTTCGGATGTTTTCAATGAGGAGACTCTCAGTTACATAGCAAATGTTCAGTTTTTCCTGAAATAATCTTTGTGTAGGAGAAATCGCTCCGTTTTGTACATCACATTTGGCTACCGAAACGAACCGAAAATTCAGTCACCAACAACGTCAAACTTTTTCCGAATTAACTCCATAATATCGACCGAAACATGGCAAACGTTGTTTGGAATCAATCCTCAAGGTGTTTTTTCACATATCTCTTCATTGATATATCGTTCGTGGAAGCCTGCTTTCTTCTCTGAATTCCATGGAAAACTACTTGCAGCTGAGGTTTGCGCACCAATTTCGGCGCAGGACACAGGGCGGACACCTGGTAAATGTGGTCTCTTATGGTCAATCTTCCAATGATATGCCTACAAATACGTCACAATGCTGCAGACACCTTGGGGAAACGACAGAAAGGGCAGGCTCATTCCTCTCGCATTCACAGCCATATAAGGAGACAATGGAAAACGGAGCCTCAAAAATCCTGCTGATTTCCTGGATGCCGTTTCATCTTGGTTTTGCCTGTAGCTCACGTTCTAGGGCCCGCACAGAGAATATCTTTGCAGTTCTGGAAACGTCAGAGTGTTTTCTTTCCAAAGCTATCAATTATATACATAGTCGAGCATCTTTTTGTGACAAAATATCTTGTTTAAAACGGGAACGTTTTTCATCCAAAAATGAAATAGCGCCCCCAGAGTTTCAAGAGGTTAAATGTCTTTGAGCTATTGACGCCACTGTCCTTTAATACAAAGAGTAAAGATTTCATGACTCCCCCTTGTCCTGGAATTCACATCGTTGGTGCCTGAAAGGCTACTTGTATCAAGGCACAAGGCGAGCCCCAAATGCAGACACAGGAGACAGATGGTTGGAGTCTTATAATGTCCAAAGGGGTAGGCAGGAGAATGGTCGTGGACAGGCAAAAAGATCAAAACCAGTTCAGAGTCCAGGAGGTACAGAGTGGCAGACAGGCTCGTGGTCAAGGCAGGCAGAATGGTCAGGCAGGCAGGTACAAAGTCCAGAAACAGGCAAGGGTCAAAAATGGTAGGACTAGAAAAAGGTGAATGCAAAAAGCAGGAGAACAGGAAAAAAGACAAACTGGCACAGAGAGACAGGAAACACAGGGATAAATACACTGTGGAAAATAAGCAACACTTGGAGGGGGTGGAGACAGTCACAAGGACAGGTGAAACAGATCAGGGCGTGACAGTATCCCCAAGAGACTCCACCTGGCGTCCTACCTGAGCGCATACCTGGCTGACAGGGGTGTCGGCGGTGAAAATCTGAGATGAGGGCTGGGTCCAAGTTGTCTTTAGCAGGAACCCAGCACCTCTCCTCCGGGCCATAACCCTTCCAGTCAACCAGATACTAGAAACCCCTGCCCCATGGTCGAACCTTCAGGAGGCGTCTCACCGACCCTGGCTGTCCACGATAACCCGGGGGGGAGGGATGGGCCTGGAGACAGAGGTCAGTGAGACAGGCTTAATCCTAGACACATGGAAAGTAGGGTGAATACGGAGGGTATGTGGTAACACAAGATGAACAGCAGTGGAACTCAGGACTCTGGAGATGGGAAACGGACCAATGAACTGGGGAGACAGCTTGCGGGACTCTACCTGAAGGAGCAGATCCTGAGTGGAAAGCCATACCCTCTGCCCAATGCGGTAGTGGGGAGCTGGGGTTGGGCGATGGTCCGCTTGTCGATGATACCTGGAGTTGGTCTTGAGAATAGCCTCCCTGGCTCTTCTCCAGGTACTTCGACAGTGGTGGACAAACATCTGGGCCGAGGATGCACTGACCACCTGCTCTTGTTCAGGGAAGAGTGGAGGCTGATACCCATGGAGCACTCGAAAGGGGAGAGTCCTGTGGCAGAACTAGGAAGAGTGTTCCGGGCATACTCCACCCAGACCAGTTGACAGCTCCAAGTAGTGGGGTTGGTTGAGACCAGGCACATTAAGGTGGTCTCCAGATCTTGGTTGGCTCACTCCAACTGACTGTTAGTTTGGGGATGGAATCTGGATGTCAGGCTGGCCAACGACCCAATACGGGTGTAGAATGGAGACGTACGATAGAGTCGAGCATCACGACTGGAGGGAAACTAGCACCATCCTTACAGTCAAGCATGGTGGTGTCATCATCATGTTGTGGGGATGCTTTTCAGTTGCAGGGACTGGGAGACTAGTCAGGATCGAGGGAAAGAAGAATGGAGCAAAGTACAGAGAGTTTCTTGATGAAAAACTGCTCCACAGTTCTCAGGACCTGGGACTGGGGCGAAGGTTCACCTTTCAACAGGACAACGACCTGTTGTAGTGGCTTTGGGACAAGCTGCGCAGCCAGAGCCCAGACTTGAACCCGATCAAACATCTCTGGAGAGACCTGATAATAGCTATGCAGCGACGCTACACATCCAACCTGACACAGCTTGAGAGGATCTGCAGAGAAGAATGGGAGAAACTCCCCAAATAAAAGTGTGCCATACTTGCAGCGTCATACCCAAGATGACTTGAGGGTGTAATCGTTACCAAAGCTGCTTCAACAAAGTACTGGGTAAAGTGTCTGAATACTTATGTAAAAGTTTTTTTTTTAAATATATAAATATCACTCAGAACAGTAGCCAACTTAGCCACCATGTTGGAGTCAACAGAAACCAGAAAATACACAATAAATGTTTCCTTACCTTTGATGAACTTCATCAGAATGCAGTCCTAGGAATCCCAGGTCCACAATAAATGCTTGATTTGTTCGAAAATGTCTGTTATTTATGTCCAATTAGCTAATTGGTTAACAAGCTTGGTAAACAATTCCAAAGTCACAAAGCGCATACACTATAACGTGACGAAATGTCCAAAAGTTCCTTAACAGTCAGCAGAAACATGTCAAACGATGTACTGAATGTCAGGACCCGGTTACGAACCTGGGTCTTCGGAGTGAGAAACAGTCAATTAACCAACTGAGCCACGAATAGTCAGCAGAACCCAGAAGATGAGGCAGACACAGCAGTACTTAAGACGGTGTATTTAATAAAGTAAAAAGGAGAAGTCCTTAAATACAAAAATGGCAAATCCAAAAGGTGGTAGGAATAGCACAAAAAAGCCTCAAGAGATACTCAAAAACAAAAACAGAATTCCACAAGAGCATCCACGGAATCGACAAGAATACAGGGCTGGGTGCTAACATACAAACACAGAGCACAGAACTGAGGGAAACTAAGGGTTTAAATACAATCAGGGGAAAACGAGGCACAGGTGCAAATAATAATGGGGAACAAGGGAAAAAACATAAGGTCAAAAAGCACAATGGGGGCATCTAGTGACCAAAACCCGGAACAACCCTGGCCAAATCCTGACAGAATCCCCCCTAGGAACGGCTCCTGACGTTCCTACCAGCTCTCTCAGGGTGGAGGGCCCTGAACTGACGAATGAGGTCAGGGTCCAGGATGTCTTTGGCAGGAACCCAGGAGCGCTCCTCGGGACCGTAGCCTTCCCAGTCCACCAGATACTGCCAGGACCGCTGCACCCGGCGGGAATCCAGTATCCGATGGACGGTATAAGCCGGCTGGCCTCCAATGACACGAGGCGGAGGTCTGTCTGCCGGGACAAGGGGAAAAAACAACAGGTTTTAACAATGAAATGTGAAATGTGGGATTAATCTTAAGGGATCTGGGTAAGTGTAGGCGATAAGAAACTGGGTTAACTCTCCTGGCAACCTTGAAGGGACCGATGTATTTTTGGGACAGCTTGCGAGACTCCACCCGTAGAGGTAAGTCTCTTGTGGAGAGCCAGACTCTCTGGCCGGGGCGCAGGGTAGGCCCGGGACGGCGACGTCTGTTGGCTTGTTGTTGGTACCTCTGTGAGGAACGCATAAGATTAAGACGGGTCTTCCTCCACATAAGCCGACAGCGTCTGACGAACTTCAAGGCTGAAGGCACTCTGACTTCTGCCTCCTGGTCCGGGAACAATGGAGGAGCATAGCCAAACTGACACTCGTGCGGGGACATACCAGTGGAGGAGGAGCGCAAGGTGTTGTGCGCGTATTCAGCCCAAACAATAAAGGATGACCATGTGGACGGGTTGTCACGAGTCATACATCGGAGGGTGGTTTCCAGCTCTTGATTCATCCTCTCTGTTTGGCCGTTGGACTCCGGATGGTACCCTGAAGATAGACTGGCAGAAGCCCCCATGAGTTGGCAGAAGGCCTTCCAAAACCTTGAGGCGAACTGGGGACCTCTGTCAGAAACCATATCTTGAGGAATGCCGAAGACTCGGAACACATGATTAATTACCAACTCAGCCGTTTCCTTGGCAGAAGGTAACTTAGTCAGAGGGACGAACCTGGCCGCCTTTGAAAACCTGTCGATTATGACTAGGATAGTAGTATTGCCATGGGATGGAGGAAGTCCAGTAATAAAGTCCAATGAGATATGGGACCAGGGTCTGTGGGGAACAGGTAAAGGGTGAAGGAGTCCTTGAGGGCGGAGGTGAGAAGATTTGCCCTGGCAGCACACGGGACAGGCATTGACGAAAGTGGCAACGTCTTCTCTTATGGTAGGCCACCAGAACTTACGCTGGATGAACTCCAAGGTGCGACCTACGCCCGGATGACAGGTGAGGCGAGAGGAGTGCCCCCACAGAAGGACCTGAGTCCTCACTGCCTTGGGGACAAACAACCGATTGGCAGGACCTCCTTTCGGGTCCGTAAGCACTTGAAACGGGTGAGAAGCCCCCTCGAGCCAGTGTCTCCATTCCTTCAATGCCATCTTAACCGCTAGGAGTTCACGATCACCCACATCGTAGTTCCTCTCAGTCGGGGTAAGCCGGTGTGAGAAGAAAGCGCACGGATGAAGCTTCTTGTCTTCACCCCTCTGAGACAGGACAGCTCCAACACCAACCTCTGATGCGTCTACCTCCACCACAAATGGTTCATCCGTAGTCGGTAGGATCAGGATGGGAGCAGAGAGAACGCGCTGCTTGAGTCCTTGGAAGGCCGTCTCAGCTTCTCTTCCCCACAAAAACTTTGCATTGCCACCCTTGGTTAAAGCTGAGAGAGGGGCTGCCACCAAGCTGAAGTTCTTGATGAACTTGCGGTAGAAGTTTTGAAGCCCAGGAAACGCTGAACTTCCTTAACGGATTTGGGGGTGGGCCAATCCGCTACCGCCCCTACCTTCCTGGGGTCCATTTGGACTCGACCGGGTTCCACTACAAATCCCAGGAATTGTACTCGGGATGAATGGAATTCACATTTTTCCGGCTTAACGTACAGATGGCTGTCCAGGAGGCGTTTGAGTACTTGTCTGACATGCTTAGTGTGTTCTTGAAGGGAGCTCGAAAAGATGAGGATGTCATCCAAGTAAACAAACACAAATATGTTAAGCATATCCCTAAGCACATCGTTTATGAGCGCTTGGAACACCGCTGGGGCATTGGTCAGGCCGAAGGGCATCACCAAGTATTCATAGTGACCAGTAGGCGTGTTGAAAGCGGTCTTCCACTCGTCACCAGATCTGATCCGCACAAGATGGTATGCGTTCCGCAGGTCAAGCTTAGTGAAAACAACTGCTTCCTGGAGCAGCTCGAAGGCTGTGGCCATAAGGGGTAGCGGGTAACGGTTACGTACGGTTATGGCATTGAGTCCCCGGTAGTCGATGCAAGGACGTAATCCACCGTCTTTCTTGGCCACAAAGAAAAACCCTGCTCCCGCCGGGGAGGTGGATGGACGCATGAGGCCTGCTTCCAGAGCGTCCTTGATGTAGGTATCCATAGCAGCTCGTTCGGGTGGAGATAGGGAAAAGATCCGACCCCTGGGGGGCAAGTGCCCGGAAACAGGTCGATGGGGCAATCGTAAGGTCTATGGGGTGGTAGCATGGTGGCCCTCTGTTTGCTAAACACCAGTTTGAGGTCATGGTAACACTCGGGAACTCGGGTCAGGTCGATGGATTCTAAAGACTCGGGAGTAGAACTCGGGAATTCTGGAAAATACAAGTAGCTTGGCACGTAGGACCCCACTGCTTGATAGTGCCCACAGACCAGTCGATGTGAGGGTTATGGCTGTGAAGCCAGGGGTATCCAAGGACGAGAGGGAACTCGGAACAGGAGATCAAATGAAAGTTCATCAATTCCTGGTGTTGTGAAACTGAAAGTCGCAAGGAGGTAGTGACATGAGTGACAAATCCAGATCCCAAAGGGCTTCCATCCAATGTAGTGACCCTCATGGGTTCACTTAGAGGTTCAGAGGGAACGCCATTCTCCTTCGCCCAGACACCATCCATGAAGTTACCTGCGGCTCCAGAGTCTACCAAGGCTTGAAGGTGAAGCTTGTGGTTGTCCCAGGAGAGGGTGACTGGAATGAGCAGACGGGAGTTGGACGGATGGGAGGAGGTTATGTTTCCCGTTACAGTTCCCCCGGTCTGTACGGGACAGAGCGTTTCCCTGGAGCCCGGGACACGTGGAACGGAAATGGCCCGGTTTGCCGCAATATAGACAGCGTCGCTCCCTCATCCGGCGGTCTCTCTCAGCCTGGGAGATGCGTCCAATCTGCATGGGTTCCGATGGAGCCAGCGAGGATAAAGGTGGGGACTCGGAGCTGGGACTGATAGGGGCTAGAGGTCTACGGTTGAGTTCTCTCTCAGACGCTGGTCAATGCGTGAGGCCAACTTGATCAGGGACTCGAGATTGTCCGGTGGTTCCCGAGTGGCCAGTTCATCTTGGATAGTGTCGGAAAGGCCTTTCAGAAAGCACACCGTGAGCGCCTCGTTGTTCCAGCCACTTGCTGCTGCCACCGTGCGGAACTGGATGGCATAGTCCGTCACGCTGCGCCAACCTTGGTGGAGAGTCAGGAGCTGTTTGGCTGAGTCAGAACCACTGCTTGGGCCTTGAAACACTCGTTTGAATTCCTCAGCAAAGGCAGAGTAGCTGGCACAGCAGGAACTAAGGGCATCCCACACAGCAGTAGCCCAGGCCAGGGCTTTTTCCGACAGCAGGGTGATGATATAAGCGATCTTAGACCGGTCGGTGGGAAACGACGAGGGTTGTAGCTCAAAGGAGAGAGAACATTGGGTGAGAAACCCTTTACAAGCACTTGGATCACCTGAGAACCGTTGGGGAGGTGGAAGACGAGGTTCAGCCAGGGGGTTAACTGCCATTGGTACGTGAATCTGAGGTACTGGGACGGGAACTGTTGCCGGGGTAAGACGATCAGATAGTTGCTTAATGGAAGTCAGCATCTCCGACAGAAGATGACAATGTCTAGCCATTAAGGCCTCTTGCTGAACCAGGGCGGCTTCGTGGCGTTGGACAGTCTCCTGGTGGTGGGACAGCATGGCAAAAAGGTCCTGGGAACTGGTTCATTTTTGGCTCTGTGTTTCTGTCAGGACCCGGTTACGAACCTGGGTCTCCGGAGTGAGAAACAGTCACCTAACCAACTGAGCCACGAATAGTCAGCAGAACCCAGAAGATGAGGCAGACACAGCAGTACTTAAGACGGTGTATTTAATAAAGTAAAAAGGAGAAGTCCTTAAATACAAAAATGGCAAATCCAAAAGGTGGTAGGAATAGCACAAAAAAGCCTCAAGAGATACTCAAAAACAAAAACAGAATTCCACAAGAGCATCCACCGGAATCGACAAGAATACACAGAACACTAGGGCTGGGTGCTAACATACATACACAGAGCACAGAACTGAGGGAAACTAAGGGTTTAAATACAATCAGGGGAAACGAGGCACAGGTGCAAATAAAAATGGGGAACAAGGGAAAAAACATAAGGTCAAAAAGCACAATGGGGGCATCTAGTGACCAAAACCCAGAACAACCCTGGCCAAATCCTGACACTGAATCAGTCTTTAGAATGTTGTTTACATATATCTTGAATAACGTTCCAACCGGAGAATTAAAATTACTTCAGATGACCGGTGGAACGCATGTCCCTCCCCTGTGAACGCGCACGGTGAAAGAATGTTCAACTCGTGGCACTGGTGACTATTTCCTGTGTCATTTGACTCCCCTTCACATTAGAGTCATCAGACAAAGTTCTATTGACTGCTGAAATCTAGTGGAAGGCGTAGGAAGTGAAAACTCTGCCACCCCCAGAAAAAATACAAACAGAAAGTAGAATTTCTCAGGTTTCTGCCTGCAATATGAGTTCTTTTATACTCACAGACATATTTCAAACAGTTTTAGAAACTTCAGAGTGTTTCCTATCCAATACTAATAATAATATGCATATATTAGCAACTGAGACTGAAGAGCGGGCCGTTTACAATGGACACCTTTTCATCCAAGCTACTCCATACTGCCCCTGCAGCCATAAAAAGTTAATTCAGAAAGGACATATCATAGATGTTATACTGAAAAGTAGACATTCATTATTCCTTGTCCTCAGTTTTCTCCACAGAACAAAGCAACAAGGTGTAATTTATAACCCCCCACCATAGCCTGTGGTTGACCAATTAAAAGTCCTTGATGTAAAATTGGGCAAATGGCCAAATAGATATATCCTGCCTCAGGATCTAAGTACAGACGATTCAGACCAGTGAAAACGTGGCACACGTAGCTATGAGTCCAGGACTGACATTCCTACACAGGTTCTAAACAGATGTTGAAATGAAAACAACTATTTCCATTGATAATTCCCTGTTGACTGTTAGTACTCTCTTAACCTTTAGTCCTCTCTTGACCTTTAGTCCTCTCTTGACCTTTACTCCTCTGCGTTGTGTATTTATCTTCAAAATATTCTTACAATGAAAACTAAATAAGAGCGCTTAAATATCACCTGTACCAGCACGCGTAAAACTAACGTCTGACAATCGAGGTGACAGGTGCAACACGTTCTGCCCAACGAGGATGGTCCCAATCAGTATGGGTCCACATCTAAACAGAACCAAGCAAATATTGACGAACACAAACACACACATACTCACACATGCACACACACAAATAATGATTGAATAATCATTGTTTGATTGTATAAAAGATAACAAAATTATTTTATTACATGTTGATAATTGGACAGACAACATCACAGCATACTTGCATGAATGTTTCAATATTAATGTTTTTTGCCCCACACCATTGATAATTAAACACAATGTACTCTGTACAAAACTATATAAATCAAACATGCTTGCAGATGCAGAGGGGTCCATTTTAATAACAGATTAAAGCCATATTCTCTTGTGAATCAGGTAATTTATTTAAAAGAAATGAATAAACGGCAGAATGATGGTTAACATCATAGCCATTTTAAGAATGAATTGATCTTTTTTTGTTTTACATCAAATAGAAAAGACAAACATTGGCACATGCAAAGTGAACACTTTGTGCTGCTTTTTCCTTACCATCCAAAGCCAATCAAACATAGACTGGATATATTTTTTTGTTGTCATCCAAACACGAAAATACTCTCAGATATTTACAAAAAAATATAGATACATTGCCCGTCACTCTGACATAGTTATTTGTGTTAAAAATAGCTGATTTGAGTTGATTTCATAAAACAAAATGCATGTGACAGAGCTTGCTAATTAAAGTTATTCAATCAAAATTCAACATAATGTTATGTCAGAAAAAATGAAAGATCAGGCACACGGAACTAAGAAGAAACCTCACTTAACTTAAAAACAAACCATGAGCACTGCAAGAGAATATGACTTTAATGGATATTGCAAAATAATTTTAATTTTAAAACTGTTGAAATAAACTGTTCAGACATTTTTTTCAGCGACACCTGTATCACAGAGGTCGTTCACTCACTGTTAACGGAAAACCCTACAGAGAGGTTCCAGGGTCTGGTTCTAGAACAGAACGGACCAGGGCCCAGTTACCATCTTACAGCTGTGTTTGTATCTTCATCATTCATTCACTCCTGATGTCAAATATCTCCATCCCTCCGTTTTCCCTTTCCCCCTGCCATCCTCCTCTTCAGAAGACACAAATGATGAAAGTTGACACCAACCACAGTCCTGGAGTGCATAGGTAGGTAGTGTCCCTGTCCCGGTATTCTCTTCCTGTGATCCGGACATGGAGAATTCCCCGGGAACCCATCAGATCCTGAGGTTGTTGTAACTCACATATGTTTTCTTCGTAGCTTGACCTGAGAAGCGAGGTAGGTCAAAGATTATAATGGCATCCAACAGCGCAACAAATTACAGTACAATAAGCAATGCACAAACATACATAAAATAAGATATTCACATGCATAATATATAAATACCCTCCAACTCTATCATACATTCATGCAAGTGAACATACAGTGTTCACAATCATTGCACAATAGCTGCCTGTTTTAGTGCATTGTCACTTCAGCAGCACGACTGAGTCAAACTCTGGTTTCTATTTTCAGATACTAACCAGCAAAATAAAAACACACACACAAACACCACACAAGTGGTCACCTAACAAACGCTACAAAAGTGATGTGATCCCAGTCTCTATATTGCCATGGAAACGGGCCAGACTGTTGCCGAGAATCAAGGTAGGTACTGTTGTGTACTGTGCTTGACTCCACACATGCAGTGTTATCGCTCATGCCTAGCGGAGAAGGTCGATGCACATTGCGCTTCTTAAAGCAGAGACATACTGTAGCTTTGTAAACTCCTCTTTTTAATGCTGTAAATGTTGCCATGGTGAACTCCTATGGGATGTGCAATTAGAGTCTTACCACCTCCTGACAGTATTATTTTGTAGTCCTGGTCATTGACTATGATGAATAAAACATGTGTACAATATATTTTTGCAGTTAGCCCATAAGCAGGCTTAGCTGTATGTGTGTGCGGTTGGTATAAAAAATTGCGTGTGTGTGTGTGGCACGCATGCATACATATGTGTGTGATATGCTGTATGTAGATATCTACATATCTCTTTGACCTTCCAAAACATAGTGCAGTGTATTCAGCTCACTGGAAACTCCTGACTATTTCTCCATGTTTCTCAGCCTCTCTCTTCTCGGTCTCGGTTGGGTGATAATTCCCTTTTCATGGTATTGATTGGTCATCATACCAAAATTGACGTAAAAATCTTAAATTTATCCACACTGCCAATAATCACTACGGGGACAGTGAAGATACATGTCCAATATCTCAAAATTACAGGGCAAATACTCACTTCTCTGCAAGGGATAATCATAGAGATATTAAGACTCATATCAATAGTGATGTACTGTAGAATAATCAAAGCTACTAATGCTCTTACTTAATAACTCTAAATCATTATGAGTCAGATCAGTCAGAGGTGATCCCTCCTGAAAGGCACTATTTGGCGCTGTGACGGTTACAGGGGCTGACGGACAGTCTCCAGGGGCCAGGGAGCTGCAGTTCAAGTTTTGGGGCGGTCATGCGCATACATTTGCCATTAATAAATGTAATTTTCACTGCTGCTAAAATAAAAGGGCGATGGGAGGAGAGAGATGGGGCGAGGAGAGGGGAGGCAATAAGAAGTGTGTGTAGGGGAGAAAGAAGGTGAGAGATGCACAGAGCAGATGACACAGTGTACATTTGGGAGTGCCTCTCGGAGATGAGCTCCATCCGTGCTCCGCCAACATCCTGCTTGGGATGCGCTGCAATGACAGCTGTCGGCCCCCTACACAGTGTGTTTGCTCCACGAGCCACATGTGTCACTGGCAAGGAGACGATGTTACCCTCCTGACGCAGGCTCTCTCTCTCTCTCTCTCTCTCTCTCTCTCTCTCTCACTCACACAATTACACACATACACACACACTCCAGCTCATTACACATATGACAATGAACATCACAGGGCATTTGGAGAAATTTCCATGTAAAGCTGTCATATCAGAGCTGTAATTGAGAGAGAGGCACACCTGTGGATACCATGTGTGGTGTGTAAGGTTGCAAAATTCCTGAAAGGATTGAAGGATTCCTGGAATCAGGAGGGAATAAGCATTGGTGTGTGCCATGTGATTGGTAGAGATATAGGGCCAACGGGAACTGTGTTATTACCATGGCCTGTCAATAATTTCTTGATTTAGTCTAGAAAAATAAGACAAGCATGTAGCACATATAGGGGCAATATACAGTGAGTGTACACCTGGTTACCAGGAACACCTGGTCTTTCCATGACATAGACTGACCAGGTAAAAGCTATGATCCCTTATTGATGTCACACTTAAATCTGTGTAGACCAGTTAAATAAGGATTTTTAAGCCTTGAGACAATTGAGCCATGGATTGTGTATGTGTGCCATTCAGCGAGTGAATGGGAAAGACAAAAGTTTTAAATCCCTTTGAACGAGGTATAGGTGCCAGGAGCACTGGTTTGAGTGTGTCAATAACTTCAACGCTGCTGGGTTTTTCACGCTCAACAGTGTGTATGAAGTGTGTATGAAGATTGGTCCACCACCCAAAGGACATCCAGCCAACTTGACGAATGTAGGCTGTTCTGAGGGCAAACGGAAGTGCAAATCAATATTATTTTATACTCAGTGTAAATTAGAGATTCATTAATCCTGCCCATCACAGGTGTAATATCAATGTCTTAATCCCCACCAGTCATGTTGGTCTCTGCATTTTAACATTATGATATTATCATAATTCACATCATCAAGCTCACTTCACCACACAAACAGTGGTGTCAACGACATTCAACCGGTGTTATAGATAATCGTTCCTCATTACTAGTCTTTAACACAGACCTCCTGTGCTCTTAGCTACCAGCTACACTAAAGCAAAGGGCCTATTAATGTCAATCTACAGGAAAGGCCCTCATATTGGTTAAGCAGTGAAATACGAATGGAATAGCATGCTCCCGTGTGCACTTCCTGAACTTTTGGATGAATTTATCTCTGTCTGATAGCATATTACCTAATTCTCGGCACAGTGGGCTCTGCTATGTGACTGACTCATAGTGAGCAGGGATCTTACTCCTCTTGGTATGTGTCATGGGATGTCACAAACCATGAAGTTACATGTAAACAGCAACTAGGAATATAAATCATTCAATTGTGCTGCTACTTAAACTACTGGAGATACTATGCAGCCAAATGTTGTTGTTAAAGAATAAGTTCATTGCCATTTGCATGACTCACTCATGGGGTCGGTGGGTGGGTTTTCACACAGCTCAGATTTGGCCTCTCCGTTGGGCCTCTTGCTGGGCTTCACAGAGAGACGGGAGAACATGGTGGCGGCAGTGACCACAGCCTTGAAGCTCCTCTTCCTCTTCTGCACGTTAAGCTCTGGGTGGAAGATGATGATGTATACCTTGGGCATGTAGAGCATCCCGAGAGCTACAGAGGCACTGAGGTTCATAGAGATGGTGAGGGTAGTCGTCTGGATGTACAGCTGTGGAGGAGGGGAGGGGGAAAGTGGGGTGAGGGGGGTGAGAGAGAGAGAGAGAGAGAGAGAGAGAGAGAGAGAGAGAGAAAGGAGGGAAAAGGGGGTGAGAGAGAGAGAAGCCACACTAGTTAGAATATATTCTCACGCAGTAAAACTCCCCATAAACCTTATCAAGCACTCACCCAGCCTTATATACAGGTTGGTCTTGATGTATGGATGAGGGAGAGAGGGATGAGGGAGAGAGGCAAGAGCGAAACCATAGTCATACCACTGCCGAAAAATTGGCCTTATCTCGAGTAAAGCAAAAAGCACCACACATTTACTTATTGTTCATTTCTCCATTGGTGGTTCTATGTTTGCGTTCTGATGCTGTGGGGGAAAAGATACCACTTGTACTCCAACCATTCGTACTCCTGTCGTATTTATGAGGCACTTACTATCCATAGTGTATATAGCAGCAGTAACTGAGCAGTTGTCTGTGCCTTAATTGGCATGATTCACTCATTGCCTCTCCACTGCAGCACACACACACACACACACACACGATAACATACGCACTATACATACACATGGATTTTTAGTAGGAATGTGGTAGTGGTGGAGTGTGTTGTGAAATCTGTGAATGTATTGTAATGTTTTTAAAATTTTGTAAACTGCCTTAATTTTGCTGGATCCCAGGAAGAGTAGCTACTGCTTTGGCAGCAGCTAATGGGGATCCATAATAAATACAAATACAAATACACTGCGATAGCTGATGTATATTGAGCTTTTTGGCTCAAAATGGTGGGTGCTATATGCTCTTATACGACTTCCTTCCTTCACCTTACTCTTTGGAGACGATTGACCAGAAATAACTAATTTAACTCCATCTAGCACCTTCAGATTAGTGACTTGGACTTGCCCAGGTCTGACTGATGTATTTAACTGTACATTTAAAGGTCCAATGCAGCCATTTCTATCTCATAATCCAATACCTTCTAGGTAACAATTAAGTAATGTGATTTAATGTGATTGTTTTCAATAAAAATTATCACAAAGAAACAAAAATAGCTTCTTAGCAAAAAGCTATTTCTCATACAATAATTTTGCTAGGACTGTCTGGGAGCATTCCAGAGGGACATCAGAGACTGTAACGTTCTTTGCTTCACGGAAACATGGCTCACTGGAGAGACGCTATCGGAGTCGGTGCAGCCAGCTGGTTTCTCCACGCATCGCGCCGACAGAAACAAACATCTTTCTGGTAAGAAGAGGGGCGGGGGCGTATGCCTTATGGCTAACGAGACGTGGTGTGGTCACAAAAACATACAGGAACTCAAATCCTTCTGTTCACCTGATTTAGAATTCCTCACAATCAAATGTCGACCGCATTATCTACCAAGGGAATTCTCTTCGATTATAATCACAGCAGTATATTTTCCCCCCCAAGCAGACACATCGATGGCCCTGAACAAACTTTATTTGACTCTTTGCAAACTGGAATCCATACATCCTGAGGCTGCAGTCATTGTAGCTGGGGATTTTAACAAGGCTAATCTGAAAACAAGACTCCCTAAATTGTATCAGCATATCGATTGCGCAACCAGGGCTGGCAAAATCTTGGATCATTGTTATTCTAACTTCCACAATGCATATAAGGCCCTGCCCCGCCCTCCTTTCGGAAAAGCTGACCACGACTCCATTTTGCTGATCCCTGCCTACAGACAGAAACTAAAACAAGAAGCTCCCACGCTGAGGTCTGTCCAACGCTGGTCCAACCAAGCTGATTCCACACTCCAAGACTGCTTCCATCACGTGGACTGGGATATGTTTCGTATTGCGTCAGACAACAACATTGACGAATACGCTAATTTGGTGTGCGAGTTCATTAGAATGTGTGTTGAAGATGTCGTTCCCATAGCAACGATTAAAAAACATTCCCTAACCAGAAACAGTGGATTGATGGCAGCATTCGCGTGAAACTGAAAGCGCGAACCACTGCTTTTAATCAGGGCAAGGTGACTGGTAACATGACCAAATACAAACAGTGCAGCTATTCCCTCCGCAAGGCTATCAAACAAGCTAAGCGTCAGTATAGAGACAAAGTAGAATCTCAATTCAAAGGCTCAGACACAAGAGGTATGTGGCAGGGTCTACAGTCAATCACGGACTACAAGAAGAAAACCAGCCCAGTCACGGACCAGGATGTCTTGCTCCCAGGCAGACTAAATAACTTTTTTGCCCGCTTTGAGGACAATTCAGTGCCACTGACACGGCCTGCAACGAAAACATGCACACTCTCCTTCACTGCAGCCGAGGTGAGTAAAACATTTAAACTTGTTAACCCTCGCAAGGCTGCAGGCCCAGACGGCATCCCCAGCCGCGCCCTCAGAGCATGCGCAGACCAGCTGGCTGGTGTGTTTACGGACATATTCAATCAATCCCTATACCAGTCTGCTGTTCCCACATGCTTCAAGAGGGCCACCATTGTTTCTGTTCCCAAGAAAGCTAAGGTAACTGAGCTAAACGACAACCGCCCCATAGCACTCACTTCCGTCATCATGAAGTGCTTTGAGAGACTAGTCAAGGACCATATCACCTCCACCCTACCTGACATCCTAGACCCACTCCAATTTGCTTACCGCCCAAATAGGTCCACAGATGATGCAATCTCAACCACACTGCACACTGCCCTAACCCATCTGGACAAGAGGAATACCTATGTGAGAATGCTGTTCATCGAATACAGCTCGGCATTTAACACCATAGTACCCTCCAAGCTCGTCATCAAGCTCGAGACCCTGGGTCTCGACCCCGCCCTGTGCAACTGGGTACTGGACTTCCTGACGGGCCGCCCCCAGGTGGTGAGGGTAGGCAACAACATCTCCACCCCGCTAATCCTCAACACTGGGGCCCCACAAGGGTGCGTTCTGAGCCCTCTCCTGCACTCTCTGTTCACCCACGACTGCGTGGCCACGCACGCCTCCAACTCAATCATCAAGTTTGCGGACGACACAACAGTGGTAGGCTTGATTACCAACAATGACGAGACGGCCTACAGGGAGGAGGTGAGGGCCCTCGGAGTGACACTCAACGTCAACAAAACTAAGGAGATGATTGTGGACTTCAGGAAACAGCAGAGGGAACACCCCCCTATCCACATCGATGGAACAGTAGTGGAGAGGGTAGTAAGTTTTAAGTTCCTCGGCATACACATCACAGACAAAGTGAATTGGTCCACTCACACAGACAGCATCGTGAAGAAGGCGCAGCAGCGCCTCTTCAACCTCAGGAGGCTGAAGAAATGCGGCTTGTCACCAAAAGCACCCACAAACTTCTACAGATGCACAATCATGAGCATCCTGGCGGGCTGTATCACCGACTGGTACGGCAACTGCTCTGCCCACAACCGTAAGGCTCTCCAGAGGGTAGTGAGGTCTGCACAACACATCACCGGGGGCAAACTACCTGCCCTCCAGGACATCTACACCACCCGATGTTACAGGAAGGCCATAAAGATCATCAAGGACAACAACCACCCGAGCCACTGCCTGTTCACCCCGCTTTCATCCAGAAAGTGAGGTCAGTACAGGTGCATCAAAGTTGGGACCGAGAGACTGAAAAACAGCTTCTATCTCAAGGCCATCAGACTGTTAAACAGCAACCACTAACATTGAGTGGCTGCTGCCAACACACTGACTCAACTCCAGCCACTTTAATAATGGGAATTGATGGGAAATGATGTAAAATACAGTGTCTTGCGAAAGTATTCGGCCCCCTTGAACTTTGCGACCTTTTGCCACATTTCAGGCTTCAAACATAAAGATATAAAACTGTATTTTTTGTGAAGAATCAACAACAAGTGGGACACAATGTGCAAAATTATTCAGCCCCCTTAAGTTAATACTTTGTAGCGCCATCTTTTGCTGCGATTACAGCTGTAAGTTGCTTGGGGTATGTCTCTATCAGTTTTGCACATCGAGAGACTGAATTTTTTTCCAATTCCTCCTTGAAAAACAGCTCAAGCTCAGTGAGGTTGGATGGAGAGCATTTGTGAACAGCAGTTTTCAGTTCTTTCCACAGATTCTCGATTGGATTCAGGTCTGGACTTTGACTTGGCCATTCTAACACCTGTATATGTTCATTTTTGAACCATTCCATTGTAGATTTTGCTTTATGTTTTGGATCATTGTCTTGTTGGAAGACAAATCTCCGTCCCAGTCTCAGGTCTTTTGCAGACTCCATCAGGTTTTCTTCCAGAATGGTCCTGTATTTGACTCCATCCATCTTCCCATCAATTTTAACCATCTTCCCTGTCCCTGCTGAAGAAAAGCAGGCCCAAACCATGATGCTGCCACCACCATGTTTGACAGTGGGTATGGTGTGTTCAGGGTTATGGGCTGTGTTGCTTTTACGCCAAAAATAACGTTTTGCATTGTTGCCAAAAAGTTCAATTTTGGTTTCATCTGACCAGAGCACCTTCTTCCACATGTTTGGTGTGTCTCCCAGGTGGCTTGTGGCAAACTTTAAACAACACTTTTTATGGATATCTTTAAGAAATGGCTTTCTTCTTGCCACTCTTCCATAAAGGCCAGATTTGTGCAATATACTACTGATTGTTGTCCTATGGACAGAGTCTCCCACCTCAGCTGTAGATCTCTGCAGTTCATCCAGAGTGATCATGGGCCTCTTCGCTGCATCTCTGATCAGTCTTCTCCTTGTATGAGCTGAAAGTTTAGAGGGACGGCCAGGTCTTGGTAGATTTGCAGTGGTCTGATACTCCATCCATGTCAATATTATCGCTTGCACAGTGCTCCTTGGGATGTTTAAAGCTTGGGAAATATTTTTGTATCCAAATCCGGCTTTAAACTTCTTCACAACAGTATCTCGGACCTGCCTGGTGTGTTCCTTGTTCTTCATGATGCTCTCTGCGCTTTTAACGGACCTCTGAGACTATCACAGCGCAGGTGCATTTATACGGAGACTTGATTACACACAGGTGGATTGTATTTATCATCATTAGTCATTTAGGTCAACATTGGATCATTCAGAGATCCTCACTGAACTTCTGGAGAGAGTTTGCTGCACTGAAAGTAAAGGGGCTGAATAATTTTGCAAGCCCAATTTTTCAGTTTTTAATTTGTTAAAAAAGTTTGAAATATCCAATAAATGTCGTTCCACTTCATGATTGTGTCCCACTTGTTGTTGATTCTTAAATACCGTTTTATATCTTTATGTTTGAAGCCTGAAATGTGGCAAAAGGTCGCAAAGTTCAAGGGGGCCAAATACTTTCGCAAGGCACTGTATATCACTAGCCACTTTAAACAATGCTACCTAATATATTGTTTACATACCCTACATTATTCATCTCATATGTATACGTATATACTGTACTCTATATCATCTACTGCATCTTTATGTAATACATGTATCACTAGCCACTTTAACTATGCCACTTTGTTTACATACTCATCTCATATGTATATACTGTACTCGATACCATCTACTGTATCTTGCCTATGCTGCTCTGTACCATCACTCATTCATATATCTTTATGTACATATTCTTTATCCCCTTACACTTGTGTGTATAAGACATTAGTTTTGGAATTGTTTAGTTAGATTACTTGTTGGTTATTACTGCATTTTCGGAACTAGAAGCACAAGCATTTCGCTACACTCGCATTAACATCTGCTAACCATGTGTATGTGACAAATAAAATTGGATTTGATTTGATTTTAAACACTATTTGTTACTGGTCTATTAACTTATACTGCCTGGTTATGTCGTCAGGCAGTCCAAAACCCCACCCATGGAAAACAACCTGATATTGCAGGTGGTCTTTTCATAATTTTCAAAATTTCACAGTATTATTCCAACCTCAGTGTGGAAATAAGCTCCTCAAAAAAGAAACGTCCTCTCACTGTCAACTGCGTTTATTTTCAGCTAACTTAACATGTGTAAATATATTAAAGAGATTTGACAACTGAGACATAAACTGAACAGGTTCCACAGACATGTGACTAACATAAATGGAATAATGTGTCCCTGAACAAAGGGGGGTCAAAATCAAAACTAACAGTCAGTATCTGGTGTGGCCACCAGCTGCATTAAGTGCTGCAGTGCATCTCCTCCTCATCGACTGCACCACACCTGCCAGTTCTTGCTGTGAGATGTTACCCCACTCTTCCACCAAGGCACCTGCAAGTTCCAGGACATTTCTGGGGGAGAATGGCCCTCGCCCTCACGCTTTGATCCAACCGGTCCCAGGCGTGCTCAATGGGATTGAGATCAAGGCTCTTTGCTGGCCATGGCAGAACACTGACATTCCTGTCTTACAGGAAATCACGCACATAACGAGCAGTATGGCTGGTGGATTAGTCATGCTGGAAGGTCATGTCAGGATGAGCCTGCAGGAAGGGTACCACATGAGGGAGGAGGATGTCTTCACTGTAAACGCAGAGCGTTGACATTTCCTGCAATGACAACAAGCTCAGTCCGATGATGCTGTGACACACCGCCCCAGACAATGACGGACGCTCCACCTCCAAATCGATCCCGCTCCAGAGTACAGGCCTAGGTGTAACGCTCATTCCTTCGACGATAAACGTGAATCTGACCATCACCCCTAGTGAGAAAAAACCTGCAACTCGTCAGTAAAGAGCACTTTTTGCCAGTCCTGTCTGGTCCAGCGATGGTAGGTTTTTGCCCATAGGCGACGTTGCTGCCGGTGATGTCTGGTGAGGACCTGCCTTACAACAGGCCTACAAGCCCTCAGTCCAGCCTCTCTCAGCCTATTGCGGACAGTCTGAGCACTGATGGAGGGATTGTGTGTTCCCGGTGTAACTCGGGCAATTGTTGTTGCCATCCTGTACCTGTCACGCAGGTGTGATGTTCAGATGTACCGATCCTGTGCAGGTGATGTTACACAATTTCTGCCACTGCGAGGATGATCGGCTGTCCATCCTGTCTCCCTATAGCGCTGTCTTAGGCATCTCACAGTACGGACATTGCAATTTATTGCCCTGGCCACATCTGCAGTCCTCATGCCTCCTTGCAGCATGCCTAAGGCATGTTCACACAGATGCGCAGGGACCCTGGGCATCTTTCTTTTGGTGTTTTTCAGAGTCAGTAGAAAAGCCTCTTCAGTGTCCTAAGTTTTCATAACTGTGACCTTAATTGCCTACCGTCTGTAAGCTGTTAGTGTCTTAACGACTGTTCCACAGGTGCATGTTCATTAATTGTTTATGGTTCATTGAACAAGCATGGGAAACAGTGTTTAAAGCCTTTACAATGAAGATCTGTGAAGTTATTTGGATTTTTACGAATGATCTTTGAACGACATGGTACTGAAAAAGGGACGTTTCTTTTTTTGCTGAGTTGATATATAAAACACAGAAAAAACATGATTTTGACTGCACAGCCCCTTTAAGAAGATTAAGCTACATAAACACATATTAGGCTTGCTGTTTTCAAGCAACAGTCAAAGACCAAAGACATGTACTGTAGTGGGCGGTTTAGTATTATTTCGCAAAATCATCACATTGCTCATGTTTATCAGAATTGTAGAAAGACCACTAGGTGCTTTTATCTTTTTTTTTTTTTACTTACGTAACACCATTTATACTTACATTTTTAAACACTCTGGGCTATATCTTGGGTTTGTTCTGAATTATGTAACAATATTCTTAAAAGGCAATCATCTTTCAATCAGCCATGTAGTTCACAGACCCACAAGAGGTCCTTCAAGAGTCTTAGATTAGGCTGAAACACATTAGAGGGCGTATCTCTGTGTTTGAAGTCCACCAAAAGCTACTCAAAACTGAGCTATGACACTTGAAAGAGTGAAATGCCACTCTTGTACAGTTGTAAAGGTCTGCATGGTAGAACAACTCTGAATCGGTTGGAGAGAAAATGTCACCATTTGCATAGTGCCATAATAATGCCTTGCACACAATCTACAGAGAGACATTTACATGCCAGTCATGCCATCTGATCTCCGCAACTCATTCAAATACCAATATCATCGACATGCCAATAGCTTCTAGTATTGCCTCTCCTCTTGCTCTCTCTCCCTCGTTCACACTGTTTATCTCTCTCTCCTCTCTCCTTTGCACACGCTCTCCCTCTCGATCTTTCCCCTTTCTCTCTCTCCACCCTCGTTCTCTCCATCTCTCTACGGAGAAACATCAGAGCGAGAGATCTGGCTCACCATGCATTAATAACCATATGAATACCATGATGCTCATATCAAGCTCTTCTCAGCGTGTGCCTTTCCGCACCAGTGTAAACAGGAGAGAATGGAATTCTGGATTGCTGTCAATTTACAGCGCTTGTGATTGTTTTTATAATATCTCATCACCAGAGGATCTCCACCCCTCGCTATGCTTCCATGTTTGGCATCCATAGCAAGACCACCACCATCACCACCACATAGTTTGGTCAAAGCTACTAAAACACTGCTAAAATAATATTGTAATGAGATTATCTACTGCAATGCTGACCATACCAAAATAGATTTATTGACTATGTAAGAGACTAGATTTTTATACTGTACTGTAGCCCGCAAGAAGTGTAAGAGTCATACACATACAGACGCATGCATGCACATGCACAAACGAGCACACACGCACATACATGCACGCACGCACACAGTCACGCACACACGTTAACACAATTTTGGTCATTAGCTGTCCTAGCTGCACAGACAGGGTTTTTCAGAGTGCGTCAGTGGGAGCTTGACCCAAATTCGCATTCCCTCTCAGCCACCACATGAATGTTTAGCTTGTCACAGAGCATTTATAATGAATTCCTGTTGCTTTAACATAAATAAACACATGAATTAAATTTCACAACTGCTTGGCAACTCTCTATTTATAGCTGCAGTAGTGATTTATTAAGATTCAGGAATCAAATGATTGAGCCTGAGTTTTACCATCTCAATCACGAGCATTGCCAAATGCCAACATCCAGATAACAGGAAACCAAACCACCAACCGTCTTCTATCTACCCAGACAAAAAACTGATGAAAGGTTTTTAGATAATTATATCCACTAGGGATGTACTTACAGAACAGGCAATTTTGTCTACTATAAAATGTGGATTATAAATGCACACAGCGATAAAGACACCTTTCAGAAAAGTGACAATTAGGACGCTCTCCTGCCCTGGTGGAGAAAGCCTTCAATAATGGATCTAGGGGATTTGCATTCTCCTCTCATCTACCTGCAAGTCTCTTGTTGTTTTGGGTGGCCTACTTTCCCAGCCTGGCTCAGCTTAGCCAGTTCAGGAAGAAGTGTGTCTGCGTGCTGCTCTGGGGACCCGCTTCTCCCGAACTGCTTATGAATGGGCTTCTCATAAACTATCTAATTGGATGTCACTCACCTGCTGCAAATGTCCATGCCTGGGCTGGGCTGGTGTAGATGTACTCAGTTTATTATATCCTTTAAGGTTACCCTCTTGGCCTGGTGCTTTCTTGTTAAAAAGATATCCCCCCTTTCAGAAGACGTTCTCAATCTCTAACCACTAAAATAAGGATGAGGCTTAACTTAATGCCCCTGGTTCCCGCAGTTCTCCTTCTGTTGATTGTAAAGCTTTGGTGAGCATTGCATGTTGTTTGAGGTTCCAGATGTGGAATCCCAGGCAGACACAGTCAGTAGGCATTCAGAGTATCAATTCAGGAAGGCAGAGCGCCTTGACAAAAAAAATGTCAAGTCGAACTCTTATCAAATAAAGTTATTTGCTGAAATACAAGCGGATTGGGAGATGCAACTGCAGAAGATGTTATTTTTCCGCCCCCTTAAAAGTTAAAGGAGGAAATACTTCTTGCCAGACATATTTAACCCCAGGAAATCTAACTTGGCAGCTCGACTTTAAGAAGTTCAGATAAGCACAAGTGCCATCTTACAAGACTAAGTGTTTGTAAGACATGTGTTGAGGTATAAAAGTTTGGTTTAACAGGAGTTTCCCTTTCCGGGTGTGGTTAACTCTTATGGAAGTTTCTATACTTTCAGGGAAAAGTTTGGTTGTGTGATGTTTGATGTCAGGAGTCAAAACAGAGTTCTTCACAAAGGTGGTTTTCACTTACAAATGTAATGAATGATACACAGAGATCACTTAGAGATTCTTGAAACATTCAAATAAAATAGGTAAACCTGGAACCTGATCACTCCAGAATGTTTTACATTGTTGTTAAAAAACAGCTGACAATGGCAGTAATACCCACATCTTCCAATGTTATTTGCGTCTTTGCATTAATTAAACACAGGTACACATGTTTATTACAGAATTATTCACAATCCCTTACATGTACAGTGCATTCGGAAAGTATTCAGACCCCTTGACTTTTTCCACATTTTGTTACATTACAGACCTATTCTACATTTTTTTACTTTTCAATCTACACACAATACCCTATAATGACAAAGAGAATACAGGTTTTTATACATTTTTTTGCAAATGTATTAAATATTAAAACAGAAATACCTTATTTACATAAGTATTCAGACCCTTTGATATGAGACTCAACATGAAGCTCAGGTGCATCCTGTTTCCATTGATCATCCTTGAGATGTTTCTACAACCTGTTTGGAGTCCACCTGTGGTAAATTCAATTGATTAGACATGATTTTGAAAGGCACACACCTGTCAATATAAGAGCCCAGAGTTAACATTGAATGTCAGATCATAACCAAGCTAGAGGTCAAAGGAATTGTCCAAAGAGCTCCGAGACAGGATTGTGTCGAGGCACAGACCTGGGGATGGGTACCAAACATTTATGCAGCATTGTAGGTCCGCAAGAACACAGTTGCCTCATTCATAAATTGAAAAGGTTTGGAACCACGAAGGTTCTTCATAGAGCTGGCCGCCCGGCCAAACTGAGCAATCGGGAGAGAAAGGCCTGAAGGACAACAATCTCTGCATCACGCCTTTATGGGAGAGGCGCCAGGCGGGAGCCTCTCCTCAGTAAAAGTCACATGATAGCCCGAGAACACCTGGCACCATCCCTACAGTGAAGCATGGTGGTGGCAGCATCATGCTGTGGGGATGATTTTCAGTGTCAGGGACTGGGAGACTCGTCAGGATCGTGGGAAAGATGAGTGGAGCAAAGTACAGAGGGATCCTCTCTGTACTCCTGCTCCAGAGTGCTCAGGACCTTAGGGGCGAAGGTTCACCTTCCAACAGAATAATGACCCTAAGCACACAACCAAAGCAATGCAGGAGTGGCTTCTGTACAAGTCTCTGAATGTCCTTGAGTAGCCCATCCAAAGCCCGATCCAAAATCTCTGGAGAGGCCTGAAAATAGCTGTGCAGCGACGCTCCCCATCCAACCTGACAGAGTTTTAGAGGATCTACAGAGAAGAATGGGAGAAAATCCCCAAATACAGGTGTGCCAAGCTTGTAGCTTCATACCCAAGAAGACTCTCAGCTGTAATCGCTGCCAAAGGTGCTTCAACAAAGTACTGAGTAAACGGTCTGAATACTTATGTAAATGTCATATATCTGTTTTAAATTTGTATAAATTTGAAAACATTTCTTAAAGCCTGTTTATGCTTAGTCATTATGGGGTATTGCATGCAGATTGATGAAGAAAAACAAACAATTTAATCTATTTTAGAATAAGGTTGTAACCTAACAAACTGTGGAAAAAGTCAAGGGTCCTGAATACTTTCCGAATGCACTCTAGTTCTACTCCAAAAGTTATGTACTATTGGATTATTCCCCATTCCTAGTGAGTGGAAGGCAGCGGAACATGAAACAAGTTGGATTTGGAAGCTGGTGATTCTCAGTCATTAGCCTGTATGCTGACTGATGAGTGGCTGACTGAGCGAATGCAGGTGTAGAGGGGGGCAAAGACCGCTGTGTGATATTTTGTTGCCGTGTGTACATGGCTTCACACAACATGGGCTTGGCACGGAGCTGTAGAGAATTCAGTCAATACGCAATAGAACTTTAGCTGTGCGATGAAAGCAAGATACAATAACATAAGGTCAACTGGATATCACAATCTTAGGCTCAATATTAGGAGTTGCCTGGTATCGTATTGCCACCATGTTGCGACACATCTTTAGATAATCGGAGTCCCTGAATGTTTAAGATAAATCTAAATCAAACGGGGCCTTTTCAGTCGTAAGCAACAAGTGCAAGGTCATTTTGAGATAAGGACCCTGGTCAAATACAGCAAACAATCCCTGTCCGCAAAGCAAACACACAAAGATATGTACATGTACACACACACACACACACACACACACACACACACACACACACACACACACACACACACACACACACACACACACACACACACACACACACACACACACACACACACACACACACAACACAAACACTTAAGGGGTAATGGAGGGGTCCCTGTAAACACCACTCCTCCCTATCTGCTGAAGGCCACAGGAGTGGGCCTACAAATAACCTTGCATCAAGAGGCTAGCACTTTCTTTGTGGCTTAGGAGTATGTAAGACGATAGCCAGTGTTCTGTAAGAGTTAACTGCATGAAGATAGATAAACACGTTACAGGCTCTCTAGTCACTGGGCGTAACATAATGAACTCCTAATCGCTTCTGAGAGTGTAATTTATCTATGAAATCAGAGGCAAATTGATAAGGAAAATAATATTGTGATCTCTCTCTTTCCGTAGCCTAGCAGGAAGGATATTGAACAGTGTGGCTCTTTTAAAAGGTTAGGAGTAACACTTTCCTGTCGACATCGATATTCTGTCAGTGGAAAACATCCACTCAGCTACATCATGTACACAAGGCCTGCCAAGCATCACACGAAACTCATGAATAGAACAGATAAATGTGTCTGTATTCTGACCAATACTGTTCAGATAAGCAATGACTAGCATAGGGGGTCAGGAGTAACTGCTGATGTCAAGTGCATTTCTAAAGTGCACCTTGTCAAGGAATGGAATGTCTTGAGTCAGACGACTTATCCCCTTTTTCTTCTCCTCCTCCATCTCCTCTTCCTCCACAGGATGCATAAGGCATAATAGTGTTGAGCCCCAGGCGTGAGAGCTAAGATAATTACGACCCCTCTCTTTTCCATGCTCTCCTCAGGCATCTCACAGCATTCATCTTCTTAGAATGCCCCCCTCCCCGTTACAATGCCTATTTACGTCTCCTGCGGTCCCTGTGTGGGTTTTTTATGCACATCTAAGCCATGTGAATTTGAAATCAAAAGAAAATGAGTCTTGAACACACACAGCCACTGTGTGTGTGTGTGTTTTCGTATGTGTGTGTCTGTTTTTGCATCTCTATGTGTGTGTCAGTGTCAGTGTGTGTGTTTGTATGAGATAAAACACAGGCTGGAAGGAGCGGAAGCAGCGCAGGCGGAGGGAGGGAGAGGGATGACTCACCTTCTCTGCAGATTGGGCCGTGCCAAAGAAGATGGGGATGAAGGCCAGCCACACAATACATGTGGTGTACATGGTGAAGCCGATGGGCTTGGCCTCGTTGAAGTCCTCTGGCACGTCCCGGGTTTTGATGGCATAGATGGTACATGTGACCATCAGAAGGATGCTGTAGCCCAGCGAACAGATCATCTGCAGGTCCGTGATGTCACACTTCAGCACGCCACGCGCCAGGTTAGGGTTCATGGTCTTTTGCTCGTCGTAGTCGATGACTGTGTTGGGCGGGTCCACGGCGAACCAGATGAGCACGCCCAGCAGCTGCAGGCAGATGAGGGAGGAGGTGATAGCGATCTGGGAGGTGGGGCTGATGAAACGTGGGGCGGTCACCGTCTGCTTGCCCTGCTCAAAGATCCGGTAGATGCGGTTGGTCTTGGTGAGCAGTGCGGCGTAGCTGATGCTCATCCCCAGGCCCAAGAAGATTCTCCGGAAGGAGCACACGCCCACATCGGGCTTGGCGATCATCAGGAAGGTGATGATGTAGCACAGGAATATGCCCGTCAGCAGCACATAGCTCAGCTCGCGGCCCGATGCCCGCACAATAGGTGTGTCGTTGTAGCGTACGAACGTTGCCATGACGAAGATGGTGGCGATGATGCCCAGGATGGCAAGGAAGACGGGAATGACTGCCCAGGGGGAGTGCCACTCCAGCTTGACGATGGGGATAGGTTGGCAGGTCGTCCGGTTTGGGTCAGGCCTCATGTCGTAGGAGCACAGGCGGCACAAGGTCTCATCGTATTGGTACTGGTAGCCATCACACAGCTCACAGTGCCAGCAGCATGGCATGCCCTTTACCCTCTTCTTCCTCTCACCTGTCTTACAGGGCAGACTGCACACAGAGATAGGGACACCCGGCTCCCCTACTGGCCACTGCATCTCCTCGAGCTGAGAGAAAGAGAGAGGACACAGGCCATGGGGTGAGAGGGAGATAAGCAGTGGAGGTAGCACTTCAGATAAGAGGGCTAGTCGATAGGGATGAAGCGGTTTACATCTACCTGACAGGCAAATGGGCCTGGACTTGGTGTGTGCATACAGGATGAGGTACATGTCTTGTGTCACACCATGTCTTACTGGCTAACTCGCTACTACTGCAGCAAGCACAATACTCTAAATTACACTTAATATAACCTCCACTGAGTTGTTGCAGTGGAGAATAAAATAAATATATCAATTCTTTTTCATATTTCCAATCATAAGACTGCTAAGAATAACAAAAATAAGCCAATATGCTTTCAAGTGTCCTATTCCGTATTCAAAAGTAATTGATATCACCATGGAGACAGCACTTGCATTTTTATTAAATAAAATTAAAAGAGAGAAACAATGAAATAAAGAGTGCAGAAGCCAGAGAGGTATGAAAAATGGGATTAGTTTAGGAGAATCAGATTTACCACCTTAAAAATTTCAATTTTAAAGGGGGAATTTCTCTTCAAAATTGATATATTGTCACAAAGATGTGGAGTCGACTACAGAGAGAATATATAGAAGGTTACTGAATTACATAAAAGATACTGAGCCTCAACACTCTTGTGGATTTCTTTGACGACAATGTTAGTTTAATCTTAAAGTCAGACTTGAGGTTAAACCTTAAAGTCAGTACAAGTCATCTATCATGATGACGCCGGAGGGGATGGCTGCTGTTTTATTGGCTCTTAAAACCTTTTTTGGACATCATTTTCACTTTTGGATGAATAGCGTGCCCAGAGTAAACTGCCTCCTACTCTGTCCCAGATGCTAATATATGCATATTATTATTAGTATTGCATAGAAAACACTCTGAAGTTTCTAAAACTGTTTGAATGATGTCTGTGAGTATAACAGAACTCATATGGCAGGTGAAAACCTGAGAAAAATCCACCCAGGAAGTGGGAAATCTGAGGTTGTAGTTTTTCAAAGCTTGGCCTACCAAATACACAGTGTCTATGGAGTCAAGTTGCACGTCCTGCGGCTTCCACTAGACGTCAACCGTCTTTAGAAACTTGTTTGAGGATTCTACTATAAAGGAGGGGCTCATGAGACCTGTTTGAGTCAGTGGTCTGGCAGAGTGCCTTGGTCTCATTATGCGTGGTCACGAGAGAGTTCGCTCTCGTTCCAGGGCTTTTCTTCAGACATAGGAATTCTCCGGTTGGAACGTTATTGACGATTTATGTTAAAAAGATCCTAAAGATTGATTCCATACATCGTTTGACTTGTTTCTGCGACCTGTAACGGAACTTTTCGAGTTTTTGTCTGGACGAAGTGCTCGCGTCTCATGAAGATGGATTACTGGGCTGAACACGCTAACAACAAGTGGCTATTTGGACATAAATGATGGACTTTATGGAACAAATCAGTCATTTATTGTCGAACTGGGATTCCTGGGAGTGCCTTCTGATGAAGATCATCAAAGGTAAGTGAATATTTATAGTGTTATTTCTAACTTCTGTTGACTCCAACATGGCGGATATTTCTCTGGCTGGATTGGGCTCTGAGCGCAGTTCTCAGATTATGCTTTTTCCGTAAAGTTTTTTTGAAATCTGACACAGCGGTTGTATTAACCAACTGTACTAATTTGTTTGTTTTTTCGCATCACTTGTAACTTATTTTGTACATAATGTTGCTGCTACCGTCTCTTATGACGAAAAGAGATTCTGGACATCAGACCAGCGATTACTCACCTCGAACTGGATGAAGAATTTTTCTTTAATGAGTCAGACGGGAAGGATATACTCCAAACACCGAACAGGACCCCATCCCCGTCATTTGCTGGAGAAAGAAACTGAGATTTCGATGAAAGAGATCGGGGTGCCTTGTGAGGATCAGATGACGAGTGGCTAACCTGCCTTTGCAATCAGTACTGTTACCTAACGTTCAATCCCTGGAAAATAAATGGGACGAACTGAAAGCACGTATATCTTACCAACGGGACATTAAAAACTGTAATATCTTATGTTTTAACGAGTCGTGGCTGACGAACGATATTAATGACATACAGCTGGCGGGTTATACACTCTTTTGGCAGGATAGAACAGCAGCCTCTGGTAACGGGGCGAGAGCCTATGCATATTTGTAAACAACAGCTTGTGCACGATATCTAAGGAAGTCTCAAGGTTTTTCTCGCCTAAGGTAGAGTATCTCATGATACGCGGTAGACCACACTATCTACCTAGAGTGTTTTCATCTGTATTTTTCGTAGCTGTCTACATACAACCACAGACCGATGCTGGTACTAAAACTGCACTCAATGAGCTGTATACCACCAAAAGAAAACAGGAAAACACTATAATCCAGAGGCGGCGTTCCTAGCGGCCGGGGACTTTAACGCAGGGAAGCTTAAATCAGTTTGACCTATTTTATATCAGCACGTCAAATGTGCAACCAGAGTGGAAAAAACTCTAGACCACCTTTACTCCACACACAGAGACGCGTACAAAGCTCTCCCTCGCCCTTTCATTTGGCAAATTCCTGATTTCAAGCAAAAATTAAAGAAGGAAGCACCAGTGACTCGGTCAATAAAAATGTGGTCAGATGAAGCGGATGCTAAACTACAGGACTGTTTTGATAGCACAGACTGGAATATGTTCCCGGGATTCAATGGAGGACCCGAGCACACCCCCATTGTCTTCAACCAGGGATGTAGTGGAGCAGGTGGAGAGCTTCAAGTTCCTTGGCGTCCACATCACCAATAAACTAATATGGTCCAAGCACACCAAGACAGTCGTGAAGACTGAAAAGACTGAAAAAAGACTGAAAAGATTTGGCATGATTCCTCAGAACCAAAAGATTTTACAGCTGCACCATCGAGAGCATCCTAACGGGCTGCATCACTGCTTGGTATGGCAACTGTTCGGCCTCCGAACGCAAGGCACTACAGAGGGTAGTGCGAATGGCCCAGTACATCACTGGGGCCAAGCTTCCTGCCGACCAGGACCTCTATACCAGGCGATGTCAGAGGAAGGACCTCAAAGACTCCAGCCACCCTAGTCATAGACTGTTCTCTCTGCTACCGCACGGCAAGCAGCACCGGAGCGCCAGTCTAGGTCCAAGAGGCTTCTAAACAGCTTCTACCCACAAGCCATAAGACTCCTGAACATCTAATGAAATTGCTACCCAGACTATTTGCATTGCCCCCTCCCCCCTTCTACGATGCTGCTACTCTATGTTATTATCTATACATAGTCACTTTAATAACTCTACTAACATGTACATATTACCTCAATTACCTCGACACCGTTGCCACCTCACATTGACTCTGTACTGGTACTCCCTGTATATAGCCCCGATATTGTTATTTACTGCTGCTCTATAATTATTTGGTACCCTCATCTCTTACTTTTTGGGGGGTATTTCTAAAAAAAATGCATTGTTGGTTAAGGGCTTGTAAGTAATCATTTGACTGTAAGGTCTACACCTGTTGTATTCGGCGCATGTGACAAATACTTTTTGATTTGAAGTCATCTTGAAGAACTCTTTGTCATCCCACATCACAACTTGTATAATTTTCCCCATGTCTCTGGCTCCCAAAAACCAATGATTATGTAAATTTCTCTGATAATAATCACATTAAAGTCTGTCCTGAGGCTTTAAGATATTACACAACCAAAAAATACCTTAGTGCAAGCCAGAACCTACAACGACTACAGTGTGTGAGTATTCCTGTACATGCTGCTCTCTCATGTCCTGCAGCTCACATGTACCTGCATGACAAATGTGTTGTTTCAACGCTGTCTCAGTGGATTGTGATCTGCTATCAGTTATCTGTGCAGGGGCTGTGATTTGTTACGTGGACAATGTTACTCCCTGGAACAGTTCCTGATTAAACACTGACTCTCCGGCTGGAAACAGTAATGAGACCAACACCACTGTTGCTATGGAGACCACAAAGCAAGATTTGTCACCTTGGACTGATACGGATAATTAATTTTTTGGGGAGGAGGGTTGGTTTGTTGGGTTTGTTGTTGTCAGGGAGGATTTAAGCCACTTTTAGACACATTTTGATGCAGCTCTTCATCAGAGATGACATAATCAATCTGTCTCCTCAATATTTCTTGACAAACATATTTCATTAGACAGGTGTCAGTCTTATTCCGTCATGGACAACTTATCGTTGTCTTGCCAAAAAGCAACAGCAACATTCTCAGGACTACAGGCTAATTCCTCAATTTGATTTGACATTGCTCTTCCTAAACAAGTTGTGTACTAATTAGTGGCCAATCACCATTTTCTCAAGTGCCTCGTTTGAACTTACATTTCTCTGATAAAAAGGAAAAAGTCTCTGCACACTTTCAGTCTGATGCAAATTGCTTTAAATAGTAGCTGAGCTTTCAGCCAGTCGACCTTCATCAGAGCATTCATCAAAGCATGCTCTGATGAAAGTCGACTGACTGAAAGCTTTGATACTATTTAAAGAAATGTGCATTTGACTGGAAGTGTGCATCGATTTTTTCCTGTTTTGCATTCTGCCTCCAGAACCTTCAAAAATCAGCTTTGGTTGTGTGGTAGATTCGGCCTATTATCCACTTACATTTTCCAAAATGAATTAAATGTATCTCTATTGATCATAAATATAATCAAATAAGGCCATTATAAGTATGCTAAGGATTCTTGGACCACGTGTCCTTGGTCCCAGACAAGATTACAGGCCTTAAACTTACCCTGAGTTGGAGTGTCTCCACCCACTGTCCGATGGGCCTGTACTCAGGAACACTGGAGTTGGTCATCTGGAACTGGAACAGGTCGTAGCGTCCCGGGGCGTCACCATTTTTATTAAACATAACCGACGTGCCTGCACTACCTGCAGGAAGACAGAAGGAAGGAGAAATTGAAAATTAATGTGTTAGTTTTTATATTGAGTACATATTTGCAAATAAATGAATTACACATGCCCTTTTTATTTTAAGATTCAACCATTAAAGGCCTGTGGTTGGTTGGGCCAACAGTACATAAACCCCTGTGAGAGAAACATTGACATTTAACCTAGTGTCCCTTGTTCTGTCGTTTACAAGCTATAAACGGCTGTGTGGACATCGAGGGCCACAGGGTGTGCTCATGTGCTAATGGCCTATTCATAATGACCATGACTCATATCCTGTCCCCATTGGAAGGCGAGCAAGTCAGCTAACTCCCGACTGACTGAGATGATTGCTCTGCTGTGAAAGAGTGTGTACTAAGGCTATCCAGCACCACACCGCAGCCCTACATTTCACATCAGAGCTGTGTGATACATCACCAGGTCTATGCGCAGCATCAATGAAGCAGTGTTCAGCTTTAGGTTATCACATCTGTGCATTAGGAATAGAACAAGGTGCCCGTTCTTCGAGACAGATGCACATTTCCTCAGTTCAAAAGTAAAACCATCTCAATCACACATGCTGGACAGGAGATGAAGCAAAAGAAGATAAATAGGTCAGCCAAAGCATCATACGGTCCCCATCTGGTCGCAGTTTGTAGCAAGCAGAGGACCGCAGGCTAATTAACTTACTGAAGGTTCTGGACACCTGCAACACGGTATTCGAGAAATGAAGTCTGTGGCCTGATTTGTGTGTGTGTGTGTGTGTGTGTGTGTGTGTGTGTGTGTGTGTGTGTGTGTGTGTGTGTGCATGTGTTTGTGAGAGTTTGAGTGTATAGTTGTGTAGGCTATCTATGTGCATGTGTATGTGTGTATGAACACGCCATAATGAAGATGTCCTTGAGAACTTTCCGTAAAACCAACTAAGAAGAAATGTGTGGCGCTGATTTTTTGATGTGACATAGACCCCTATGCATAGTCACTTTAACTCTACCTGCATGTACATATTACCTCAATTACCTCGACTAAACAGTGCACCTGCACATTGACTCTGTACCGGTACCCCCTGTATATAGCCTCGCTACTGTTATTTTACTGCTGCTCTTTAATTATTTGTTACTTTTATTTTAGATTTTTTTACTCATCTATTTTTTACTTAACACATATTTTTCTTAAAACTGCATTGTTGGTTAAGGGCTTGTAAGTGAGCATTTCACTGTAAGGTCTACAGCTGTTTTATTCGGCGCATGTGACATACAACATTTGATTTGAATTGATTTATACAACACACAGTGAGGTCGATGCCTCTCATCCTGCCATTGTAAGAAGGACTATTACTCCTTCAGTTCAACAGTGAGTTAACCTTGGCAGTGCATACAATAACTCAAAGGCATAGTAGACACCATTTCTAAAATCGGACAGGGACGGGGACGGGACTCGAATCAGATGTGGCATGGGAAATGACTGGAGTAATAGTCCTGACTATAAAAAGTCTAAAAGGGGAATGACCAATAACACTTGTCCAAAATGGTTGTGGGGACATGTTGCCTTTGTGTTTTGTGTAGGCCTTTGGCTTTGTTAGGTAGAGGCTGTACCCCAATTCTGAATACCTTCACTTTTAGGTTTTGTCAATAGGGAATTTCAGTAGCCTACACACCAGTTTTTTTTCAAGGACATTTGTCATTGAACATTCTACAAAAGAGGAAAGCCAAAATCTCTCCTCTAGCAGCAAGAAACGAGATTATAGGGAGTAAAACCTCATTTATATGCACCATACATACAGGAAGAGACCTAAAGTATACAGAAATCTCATGGGAGAACCGAATCTGCCACTCCATCAAAGTTTGTATGACCATCAAAGTCAATGAGTTGCTTTCGTTTTCTCCTTATGTTTCCTGCACATTAGTCATACAGAATATTAATGTGGCCATTTTCAAAGCTGTTGAAGATACTGAGTAGTGTAAGATGTATTAGAAGAGCTCAATTGAGCTAATTCACCGAAACAATAGGCAATGGTTTGTGTCAAGGAAATGTATTGTCAGTTGTCATAAGCTAACATCAGCTGTCATAAATGCTTAGGACATCAATTGTGTCAGTATTATGTCATAATTATGTAGCCCTTAATAAGACAAAGGGCTCATGTAAAGTGTTACGCTACCGATAGTTACACTAAACATACAGTACCCGTCAAAAGTTTGGAAATACCTACTCATTGGCATTCACTCAACCAGTTTAATGAAATAGTAACCTGGAATGCATTTCAATTAACATGTGTGCCTTGTTAAAAGTTAATTTGTGGAATTTCTTTCCTGCTCAAAGCATTTGAGCCAATCAGTTGTGTTGTGACAAGGTATTGGTGGTATACAGAAGATAGTCCTATTTGCTAAAAGACCAAGTCCATATTATGGCAAGAACAGCTCAAATAAGCAAAGATAAATGGCAGTCTGTCTCTGCTTTAAGGCATGAAGGTCAGTCAATCCGGAAATGTCAATAACTTTGAAAGTTTCTTTTAGTGCAGCCTAAATAAATGCTTCACAGAGTTCGAGTAACAGAAACATCTCAACGTCAACTGTTCAGAGGAGACTGCATGAATCAAGCCTTCATGGTCGATTGGCTGCAAAGAAACCACTACTAAAGGACACCAATGAGAAGAAGAGACTTGCTTGGGCCAAGAAACATGAGCAATGGACATTAGACATTTGAAATCTGTCCTTTGGTCTGATAAGTCCAAATTTGAGATTTTTGGTTCCAACCGCCATCTCTTTGTGAGACACAGAATAGCTGAACGGAGGATCTTCGCATGTGTGGTTCCCACCGTGAAGCATGGAGGAGGAGGTGTGATGGTGTTGGGGTGCTTTACCGGTTACACTGTCTGTGATTTATTTGGAATTCAAGGCACACTTAAACAGCATGGCTACCACAGCATTCTGCAGCGATACACCATCCCATCTGGTTTGCACTTAGTGGGACTATCATTTGTTTTTCAACATGACAATGACCCAACACCTCCAGGCTGTGTAAGGGCTTTTTGACCAAGAAGGAGAGTGATGGAGTGCTTCATCAGATAACCTGGCCTCAACATTCCCCTGACTTTAACCCAATTGAGATGGTTTGGGATGAGTGGACCGCATAGTGAAGGAAAAGCAGTGCTCAGCATATGTGGGAACTCCTTCAAGAAAAAGGTTTGAAAAGCATTCCTTATGAAGCTGGTTGAGAGATTCCAAGAGTGTGCAAAAATGAAATAAAGCCAAAGGGTGGCTACTTTGAAGAATATATAAATATACATATATTTTGATATGCTTAAACATTTTTGGATTACTACATGATTCCATGTGTGTTATTTCATAGTTTTGATGTCTTTACTATTATTCTACAATATAGAAATAGTAAAAATAACAAAAAACCCTTGAATGTAGGTGTGTTCAAACTTTTGACTGGTACTGTACAGTATACAGTGGTTGCAGTACGACAGAATCCGCTTTAGAATGAAATTGAAACAACAAAAAACACACACGGGGTAGTCGTCAACAATCTGTCACTTCTGCTTCCAACAGCCAGGGTATAGAGTTGACATACTGTATCTATTAGTTGACAAGATGTTGACATAGTACACTGGAAGCAGTTGGTAAGACAGGACTACAAGACTGTCTTGTTCCACGCACATTGCAGTACAAAGAATCCCCCCCACCCCCCACACACACACGGTCAGTAAGCAAATTATTAAGCAGTGTGGCTCTCCTTGCAGATAGGAAGCCATTACAAATTCCATTCTATTTTACGTTTCCTGTTATTTCCAAGGGAACAAAATGATCTGTGCAGACAGCTTTGTTAGAGATGAAAGATTCATACATTCGTATGGGGCTCTGAACTAAGACATGACAAAAGTGCATTGCTGCTGTACTGTGTCGAGTAGTGTGGGTGGACTGGGGGTTCTTTTTCCTTCACTCTCTTGAGCTCTGTCTCCAGCGCAGCAGGGAGAACAACAAAGACAACTCACACAGGCACACACACATGGCAACACAAACATGTATATTCACATACTCTAACATATACACATGTGAACATGCCCGCGTGCACGCGTACGTGCACACACAGCCCAGCCAGGATACAGTAAAGAGCACAGAGATTTCCAGTGGTGTAAAGCCCCGTCGATGAGAATGGGGGCGTGCTCGGTCCTCCTTTTCCTGTAGTCCACAATAATCTCCTTTGTCTTGATCACGTTGAGGGAGAGGTTGTTGCCCTGGCACCACAGGGCCAGGTCTCTGACCTCCCCCTGTAGGCTGTCTAATCGTTGTCGGTGATCAGGCCACTGTTGTGTCGTCGGCAAACTTAATGATGGTGTTGGAGTCGTGACTGGCTGTGAAGTCATGAGTGAACAGGGAGTACAAGAGGGGACCGAGCACGCACCCCTGAGGGGCCCCTGTGTTGAGGGTCAGCGTGGCGGATGTAGTGTTACCTACCCTTACCACCTGGGGGCGGCCCATCAGGAAGTCCAGGATCCAGTCGCAGAGGGAGGTGTTTAGTCCCAGGTTCCTTAGCTTAGTGATGAGCTTTGAGGGCACTATGGTGTTGGAACGCTGAGCTGTTGTCAATGAATATCATTCTCACATAGGTGTTCCTTTTGTCCAGGTGGGAAAGGGCAGTGTAGAGCACAATAGAGATTGCATCATCTGTGGATCTGTTAGGGTGGAATGCAAATTGGGGTGGGTCTTGGATTTCTGGGACAATGGTGTTGATATAAGCCATGACCAGCCTTTCAAAGCACTTCATGGCTACAGACGAGAGTGCTACGGGTCCGTAGTCATTTAGGCAGGTTACCTTAGTGTTCTTGGGCACAGGGACTATTGTGGTCTGCTTGAAATATATTGGTAATACAAACTCGGACAGGGAGAGGTTGAAAATGTCAGTGAAGACATGCCAACCAGTTGGTCTGCGCATGCTCGCAGTACACGTCCTGGTAATCCGTCTGGCCCTGCGACCTGTTAAAGATCTTACACACATCGGCTGCGGAGAGTGTGATCACACAATCGTCCTGAACAGCTGGTGCTCTCATGCATGTTTCAGTGTTATTTGCCTCGGAGCGAGCGTAGAATTAGATTAGCTCATCTGGTAGGCTCGTTTCACCGGGCATCTCTCGGCTGTGCTTCACTTTGTAGTCTGTAATAGTTTGCAAGCCCTGCCACATCCAACGAGCGTCGGAGCCGTAGTATGATTTGATCTTAGTCCTGTATTGATGCTTTGCCCGTTTGATGGTTCGTCAGAGAGCATAGTGGGATTTCTTATAAGCATCAGCATCAGAGTCCCGCTCCTTGAAAGTGGCAGCTCTAGCCTTTAGCTCAGTGCAGATGCTGCCTGGAATCCATGGATTCTGGTTGGTGTACATACGGTTACTGTGGGGACGACGTGATCAATGCACTTATTGATGAAGCCAATGACTGATGTGGTAAACTCCTCAAAGCCATCGGAAGAATCCCGGAACATATTTCAGTCTGTGCTAGCAAAACAGTCCTGTAGCTTAGCATCTGCTTCATCTGACCACTTTTTTTACTGACCAAGTCACTGGTGCTTCCTGCTTTAATTTTTGCTTGTAATCAGGAATAAGGAGGATAGAATTCCAGTGCCTTGCAAAAGTATTCATCCCGCTTGGTGTTTTTCCTATTTTGTTGCATTACAACCTGTAATTTCAATGGATTTTTATTTGGATTTCATGTAATGGATATACTCAAAATAGTCTACATTGGTGAAGTGAAAAAAATTCAAAACGGAAAAGTGTTGCGTGCAAATGTATTCACCTCCTTTCCTATGAAGTCCCAAAATAAGATCTGGTGCAACCAATTACCTTAAGAAGTCACATAATTAGCTAAATAAAGTCCACCTGTGTGCAATCTAAATGTCACATGATCTGTCATATGATCTCAGTCCACCTGTTCTGAAAGGCCCCAGAGTCTGCAACACCACTAAGCATGGGGCACCACCAAGCAAGCGGCACCATGAAGACCAAGGAGCTCTCCAAACAGGTCAGGGACAAAGTTGTGGAGAAGTACAGATCAGGGTTTGGTTATTAAAAAATATCAGAAACTTTGAACATCCCACGGAGTACCATTACATCCATTATTAAAAAATGGATAGAATATGGCACCACAACAAACCTGCCAAGAGAGGGCTGCCCACCAAAACTCACAGACCAGGCAAGGAGGGCATTAATCAGAGAGGCAACAAAGAGACCAAAGGTAACCCTGAAGGAGCTGCAAAGCTCTGCAGAGGAGATTGGAGTATCTTTGCATAGGACCACTTTAAGCCGTACACTCCACAGAGCTGGGCTTTACGGAAGAGTGGCCAGAAAAAAATAATTGCTTCAATAAAAAAATAAGCAAACATGTTTGGTGTTCGCCAAAAGGCATGTGGGAGACTCCCAAACATATGGAAGAATGTACTCTGGTCAGATGAGACTAAAATGTTGCTTTTTGGCCATCAAGGAAAACGCTATGTTTGGCGCAAACCTAACACCTCTCATCACCCCAAGATGGCAGGGACTGGGAAACTGGTCAGAATTTAAGGAATGATGGATGGCACTAATTACAGGGAAATTCTTGATGGAAACCTGTTTCAGTCTTCCAGAAATTTGAGACTGGTATGGAGGTTCACCTTCCAGCAGGACAATGACCCTAAGCATACTGCTAAAGCAACACTCGGGTGGTTTAAGGGGAAACATTTAAATGTCTTGGAATGGCATGGTAAAATCCCAGACCTCAATCAAATTGAGAATCGTAAAGATTGCTGTACACCAGCAGAACCCATCCAACTTGAAGGAGCTGGAGCAGTTTTGCCTTGAACAAATGGGCAAAAATCCCAGTGGCTAGATGTGCCAAGCTTATAGAGACATACCCCAAGAGACTTTCAGTTGCAATTGCTGCAAAAGGTGGCTCTACAAAGTATTGACTTTGGGGGGGGGGGGGGTGAATAGTTATGCACGCTCAAGTTTTCAGTTTTTTGTATTTATTCTTGGTTGTTTCACAATAAAAAATATTTTGCATCTTCAAAGTGGTAGGCATGTTGTGTAAATCAAATGATACAACCCCCCCCCCAAAAAAATCTATTTTAATTCCAGGTTGTAAGTGCCACAGGGGGTGAATAATTTCGCAAGCCACTGTATGGTCAGATTTGCCAAATGGGGGACGAGGGAGAGCTTTGTACACGTCTCTGTGTGTGGAGTAAAGGTGGTTTAGAGTTTTTTTCCCTCTGGTATTGTGATGCCAGATATTGTGCACCAACTGTTGTTTTCAAATATACATAATTCGCCACCCATTGTCTTACCAGACGCCGCTGTTTTGTCCTGCTGATAAAGTGTATAACCAGCCAGCTGTATGTAGATAATGTCGTCGTTCTGCCACGACTCCTTGATGCATAAGATATTACAGTTTTTAACGTCCCGTTGGTAGTTTAATCTTCCTCGTAGGTCGTCAATTTTATTTTCCAATGGTTGAACGTTAGCTAGTAGAACGGAAGGCAGTGGAAGTTTATTCAATCGCCTATGAATTCTCAGAAGGTAGCCCAACCTCCGCCCTCTTTTTCTCTGTCTCCTCTTCATGCAAATGACAGTGATTTGGGCCTTTTCCCAGGAAAGTATGTCCTTCACGTCGGGCTCGTCGGACTGGTTAATGGAAAAAAAATCTTCTGCCAGTTCATGGTGAGTAATCACTGTTCTGACGGTAGCAGTAACATTATGTACAAAATAAGTTTAAAAAAATAAATGACAAACAACGCAATAAAAAGAACAAAAAACACATTTGGATAGGAACACGTCAGCCATCATCTCCGGTGCCATGATACAAAAGTAAAGAAAATAATGTAATGTAATATAAAAACATTTATTTTCCCTGTCACCAAAAAGTACTCGTTAGATTTTGAATGCCTAGGACATGAAAATGGTCCAATTCACACACATATCAAAAGAAAATCCCTGGACATCCCTGAACATCCCCTGCCTTATCTCAGGTCACTGGTCACAATGGCAACACCCACCCGTAGCACGCGCTCCAGCAGGTGTATCTCACTGATCATCCCTAAAGCCAACACCTCATTTGGCCGCCTTTCGTTCCAGTTCTCTGCTGCCTGTGACTGGAACGAATTGCATAAATCGCTGAAGTTGGAGACTTTTATCTCCCTCACCAACTTCAAACATCTGCTATCTGAGCAGCTAACCGATCGCTGCAGCTGTACATAGTCTATTGGTAAATAGCCCACCCAATTTTACCTACCTCATCCCCATACTGTTTTTATTTATTTACTTTTCTGCTCTTTTGCACACCAATATCTCTACCTGTACATGACCATCTGATCATTTATCACTCCAGTGTTAATCTGCAAAATTGTAATTATTCACCTACCTCCTCATGCCTTTTGCACACAATGTATATAGACTCTCTTATTTTTCTACTGTTATTGACTTGTTTATTGTTTACTCCATGTGTAACTCTGTGTTGTCTGTTCACACTGCTATGCTTTATCTTGGCCAGGTCGCAGTTGCAAATGAGAACTTTTTCTCAACTAGGCTACCTGGTTAAATAAAGGTGAAAAAAAAAATCCGTACTGCCTCTGATCTGGCAGATTCACTAAATGCACAAATGCTTTGTTTTTATACTATGTCTGAGTGTTGGAGTGTGCCACTGGCATTCCGTAAACTTAAAAAAAAACAAAAAAATCGTGCCGTCTGGTTTGCATAATACAAGGAATGTGAAATCATTTCTAATTTTACTTTTGATACTTAAGTATATCTGAGCAACTACATTTACTTTTGATACTTAAGTATATACTTTTACTCAAGAAGTATTTTAAAGGGTGACTTTCACTTTTACTTGAGTATGAATATTGGGTACTTTTTCCACCACTGGAGATTTGGCTGTCAAAGATACAGGAGTACTTTACTGCATCAGTGGGGGTAAACAGAGTAAAGGCACATTTTGTGAGCTGAGCATTCCTCTGTGACAGTCTTATTGCAAGTGTATTACAAGTAATGTATATGTTCAGCAACAAATGACAGAAACAGCTTGTCTGCTTTTTTCTGAATGCTGAATGCTGTGAGAAGCACTTCGGGCTAAATATTGTACTTTTGTACACAGAAAAAAAAGGTGCTATCATAAACCGAAAAGGGTTCGTTGGCTGTCCCCATAGGAAACCAGTTGAAGAACCCTTTTTGGTGCTAGGTAGAATTCTTTTGGTTCCAGGTAGGACCCTTTTGGGTTCCATGTAGAACCCTTTCCACTGAGGGTTCTACATGGAACCCAAAATAGTTCTACCTGGAACAAAAAAGGGTTTTACCTGGAACCAAAATGAGTTCTCCTTGGGGACAGCCAAATAACTTTTTTGGAACCCTTTTTTCTAAGAGTGAATGAATTGTGCGGACCCATTGACAAATAGCAAGGTAACTCATAAGGAAGACTGGGGAACAAAGTAACACAGCATCAGTAGCAACAACAAAATGTTATTCAGTGTGTTAATGCTTGGTTAGTGTATCTACATACCTATGAATATGTGCTTAAATCCATTGATACATTTATTTTATTGACAAAAAATTGTTTCAGGCAGAATTATAAATATTCTTGCTGCGTCTCTGTTTTTATTATTGACCTGTGGAACATTCCCCATATATCTAATCATATATCATGTGTATCAGTAAGAAAGGGTATTTTTATTGGTATAGTTAGAAAAATGAAAAAAGGCAAATTTATACTTTGAATGCTAAAAGTATATTATATTAAATGTTTACATTTTGGCTACTCCATTCTTGGTCAATATGACATGCGTAAAATATCAAATAAATGTTTTGTTGTTGTCAATTTAGTGTATTTTCATTCAAATATTCAGTTTCAAATTATAAATACACCACTGGCCAAAAGTTGTATTTCTTTTGTATGTAGAAGACATCAAAACTATGAAATACACATGGAATCATGGAGTAACAAAAACAAGTGTTAAACAAATCAAAATATATTTTAGATTTAAGATTCTTCAAATCGCCACCCTTTGCCTTGACAGCTTTGCACACTCTTGGCATTCTCTCAACCAGCTTCATGAGGTAGTCACCTGGAATGCATTTCAATTAACAGGTGTACCTTAAAAGTTAATTTGTGGAATTTATTTTCTTCTTAATGCGTTTGAACCAATCAGTTGTATTGTGACAGGGTAGGGGGGTATACAGAAGATTTGGTAAAAGACCAAGTCTATATTATGGCAAAAAAAAACAGCTCAAATAAGTAAATAAAAACAAAAGTCTATCATTATTTTAAGACATGAAGGTCAGTCAATACGAAACATTTTAAGAACTTTGAAAGTTTCTTCAAGTGCAGTGGCAAAAACCATCAAGTGCTATGATGAAACTGGCTTTCATGAGGACTGCCACAGGAATGGATAACCCAGATTTACCTCTGCTGCAGAGGATAAGTTCATTAGATTTACCAGCCTCAGAAATTGCAGCCCAAATAAATGCTTCACAGAGTTCAAGTAACAGACACATCTCAACTCTAAGTGTTGAGAGGAGATCGCGTGAATCAGGCCTTCATGGTTGAATTGCTGCAAAGAAACCACTACTATAAGACACCAATCATAAGAAGAGACTTCCTTGGGCAGAGAAACACGATCAATGGACATTAGAACAGTGGAAATTGGTGATTTTTGGTTCCAACCAGCAAGTCTTTGTTAGACGCAGTGTGGGTGAACGGATGATCTCTGCATGTGTGGTTCCCATCGTAAAGCATGGGGGTGTTATGGCGATGGGGTGCTTTGCTGGTGACACTGTCTGTGATTTATTTAGAATTCAAGGCACACTTAACCAGCATGGCTACCACAGAATTCTGCAGCGATACGCCATCCCATCTGGTTTGGGCTTAGTGGTACTATCATTTGTTTTTCAACAGGAAAATGACTCAACACACCTCCAGGCTTAGTAAGGGCTATTTTACCAAGAAGGAGAGTGATGGAGTGCTGCATCAGATGACTTGGCCTCCATAATCTCCCGACCTCAACCAAATTGAGATGGTTTGGGATGAGTTGGACCACAGAGTGAAGGAAAAGCAGCCAACAAGTGCTCAGTATATATGGGAACTCCTTCAAGACTGCTGGAAAAGCATTCCAGGTGAAGCTGTATTTTTAATTCACATTTTTACAGTGTTACATTTAACCCTGCCTTTGGGGTCAATTGTAAAATTAAATTTCCGCCACTTTCAGTTGAATTTTCAACGACTGGTGTAAGAGAAACATATAGTTACATTGTGTAATGTTAGCTGAGATATATGCATGTTGTTTGTATAAAACAACTAAACCGTGAACACACCAAGTCTGATGCGTTTTTTCCCTCTACCTTTCCCCAAAAATTGCATAACATAACTGCTGCGGTTATTCTCAGTGGAAATATGTTGTTCAAAGTGAATGGAGAGCACGCAGTAATGAGAGAAAGATCATATACTAAGGGAAAAATTATAAGCTACTGAAAATATTAGGATAGGCTGCTCATCCAATAGGATGAATCATTAAAGGAGCTTGGCTACATTTCATTCAGTTGCACCCCATTTAATAAGAGAGGACATGCAAAACTAGCACCTGTCACGATTTCTCACACATATGCTGACTATCATGACACTTGCTGCCTCCAGTTTTCCTTCTATCTGAGTCCAGACAGGCTAGACCTATTTTAGGAAACTCTGAATGGAGATAGATAATTAGCGAACTCATACAAGCACACCCACCCTCGTAAAAGGACCCATCAATCAAAGCCGCCTGCAGCACATCTCCCTTAGGCACATAAGGGAGCGAACAGAATTTACACAATTGTTACCTGGAGGAAAATGGGAGAGGGTCATGCTTTTTCAATTTCAGTTAGGATGAGGGTGTAGTGTGTATTTGTTTTTATTACAGGGCTGTCACGACTTCCGCCGAAGTCGGCTCCTCTCCTTGTTCTTGCGGTGTTCGGCGGTCGACGTTTACATTCCCTAATCACACTGCATGTATTTATTTGTCTGTCCCCTCTCATGTCTTTGTGTGATATTGTTTGTGTTACATGTTATTTGTGACGCGCCAGACTGGTGTTCTTATATTCCGTGTTGTTCACAAGGTATGTTTATTTGGTAAACATAATGTTTGTGACTGTTTGCGTGTTTTTGCACTTTTGCTAACTGGCTGGAGGTTTTGACGCAGTGGCATCCGTCTGTTGCTTTCTCCTGCCTAAATAAAGTGTGTGCCTGTTCACAACTCTCTGCACTCCTGCAAAGCTCTCCTTTGTCCCAAATACAATGCTTTTAGTTTTGGAAATATTTTGGACAAACTTAGACCTTGCTACCCTTTCTGAAACTAACTGCAGCTCTTTGTTAGGTGTTGCAGTCATTTCAGTCACTTTAGTGGCTGATGTGTATAGTTTTGAGTCATCCGCATACATTACTCAAAGCCAGTGGCCTTACTCAAAGCCAGTGGCATGCCGTTAGTAAAGATTGAAAAAAGCAAGGGGCCTTAACAGCTACCCTGGGGAATTCCTGATTCTACATGGATTATGTTTGAGAGGATTCCAATAAAGAACACCTTCTGTTCTGTTCGACAAGTAAATCTTTATCCACATTATAGCAGGGGGTGTAAAGCCATAACACATACGTTTTTCCAGCAGCAGATTATGATCAATAATGTCAAAAGCTGCACTGAAGTCTAACAATACAGCCCCCTCAGTCATTTTATCATGAATTGTTCTCAGCCAATCATCAGTCATTTGTGTAAGTGCTGTGCTTGTTGAGTGTCCTTCCCTATAAGCGTGCTGAAAGTCTGTTGTCAATTTGTTTCCTGTGAAATAGCATTGTATCTGGTCAAACACAATTTTTCCAGGAGTTTACTAAGGGTTGGTAACAGGCTGATTGGTTTGCTATTCATGGGTGGAATGACTTTAGCTTCCCTCCAAGCCTGAGGGCACACACTTTCTGGTAGGCTTAAATTGAAGATGTGGCAAACAGGAGTGGCAATATGGTCTGCAATTATCCTCAGTAATTTTCCATCCAGATTGTCAGACCCCGGTGGCTTGTCATTGTTGATATGGAGCAGCTGTACTAAAAAACAAAGGACTTTTTCACTGGTGATCAGATACTCCAAGTGTAACTGGTTCTGTTGCGCTCAATATTTACACATATTTACACACTAAGTTTGGAACAGTGATGAAGTTGTCTATGTTATTTTTTAACAAATCAAAACATCTCTGGTGCTGCAGCATGTGATCATTCCTTGTCATGCTCTGTTGTGGTGTTGTGCTATTATGATGTGAAACGATTTAGAATTGCAGGAAATGCATTTATAAAAGGCTTTTTTTCTCAGACTGCAAATAAGATGATAAATTCATGCAGTTCTTTATTAATGGAAATATTTTCTGCGGTGGTCGGCAAATCCACAGCATCCAGGCTACTTCACCATGTAATGCTTACAAAACAAAGAACCGTTTCTAAAACTGCATGGCTAAGGCATGTTCTCTGTTACCCAAAGTAATAATTAAAACGTCAAATGGATATAGGGGAGGATCAGGTAAAAAATATATTTTACTGAGGGGAAGGCCATCCATTTTCATTTCAGAGGTCACATTTTCTCCAGGTATCCCTCATTATAAATAACGCACAGTCCCTAAGCAAATAACATTTCTCTTTTACAAATTGACACGCAAAGTTTGAAGGGGGAGATCGAGACAGCTGTGATATAGGTTATATGAAGATGAAATTTACAACCATTAGAAAATAGAAACACATGCACACAATCTGTCCGTAGCGGCCTAATGATCAGCCGTTCATACATTTTTGTGAAGCAAGGGGTGGTTATTTGAGTGCTTTTTCTAAATCTGTGCAACCACTTATTGATAAGGGTAAACTCCGGCGGATATTTTTTTGTCTCTGTCTTTGTTACACCCTGACCATAGAGAACCTTTTATTTTCTATGTTGGTTAGATCGGGGTGTGACTAGGGTCGGTTATCTAGGTTGTTGTATGTCTATGTTGGCCTGGTATGGTTCCCAATCAGAGGCAGCTGTTTATCGTTGTCTCTGATTGGGGATCATATTTAGGCATTTCCCCACTGTTTTTTTTGTGGGATCTTGTTTTTGGTTAGTTGCCTGTGAGCACGCCATTTGCTGCACGAGTTTCATCTGAATAAACATGTGGAACTCTACGCACGCTTTGCCTTGGTCCGTTCATTTTACAAACGATCGTGACAGTCTTTTAGAGTTGCCTATAGCACGTGGTCACCTAGATGCACTATAGCAGGCCTATAATATATAGACTAATATATAGTTTATACAAATGATGCATTAATATATTAATTCATTTCTAACTTACACATCTCTCTGCCTTCTTCACTGTTCCCTTCTGGCCCAATTCACTCATCTTCGCTGGCAACTTCACTGGCCTATTTCTTCCCCTCTCTGTCGAGCACTTAACGAGTAGCCTACACTCTTAAAAAAAGGTGCTACCTAAAAGTGTTCTTCGGCTGTCACCATAGGAGTACCCTTCTTAGAACCCTTTTTGGCTCCAGGTAGAACTCTTTTGGGTTATATGTAGAAGCCTTTCCACAGAGGTATCTAGAACAAAAAGGGTTCTTCTATGGGGACAGCTGAAGAACCCTTTTGAAACCCTTTTTTCTGAGTGTGTATATATAGACAACGAACAGTAATATAGTTTGAAACTTATTTTGAGCAATTATTTTTACACTAATAGGCCTAGGCTTATTCGAGGAGAGAAGCATCGATCGATTCTCTTGCTTGCTGAATGCCTGTAAAAGAGGCTACAGCATTGGCAATGAACTGGCAGGGAAGTTAGAATGGCGAGAGCAACGTGTAGCTCTGGTGTGACGGGATCACGTAGGTTAAATTGATACATTGCTGCACTGATGGATTGCAAACATAAAAAACAGGCACAGAGAAATGAATGAATCAATTCACACAACAAAGCCACAGACCTGTCAGTGCGCGGCCTGCCAATGGCAGTGTCCTAGGAAATAATTGATATTGGTCAACAACTTATTTATGCATGTGAAAAGATGTAAAAATCTAACCTATTTAGAATAAATCATTCATGCAGTATGATATTTTGCAATTAGTGTAAATGACATCAATAAATACGATGTGTTTGAGAGTCCAGTGCCTCTGACTCTGCACATTCATGCTTCTATCTTACCTCCCACCTTTCCTTATTTTTATCTGTACATAAATACAATGTATCGGTCGTTTAAAAAAAAAATACAGTATGTGCTTATTTGAGAAACGTGCTATTTCACCTTGCCCATATTTTTATGAGGATACACACATGAACAGGGTCCAGGGATAACACATGGACTGACCGTTGAAGCTGACGTTGCGTATATACTTGAGCAGGGTCTTCCCCTCGGCTGCCTCCATCCCAGGGCAAATGCCAGAGTGCTCTGGACACAGGTCTCTCTGTATGTTGTGGAGGGCATAAGCCATGGCATACACAGCATCTATTACAAACTGAACCTTCCCCTCCTGCTCATACTTGGAGTCTATCCCGATCCTCTCCTGGCCTGAGGAGAGAGGAGAGAGGAGAGGTCAAGAAAAGGACATCCACACACTGTGAATCAGCCACCCTGTTGTGTGCGTAGCACGGCATGGGTCACATTCCTGCAGAGTTCTGTTGCAGTACCGCAAAACCAAATGCTACCCAAGAAGGAGATGAGCAGGTGGAACTGGATACCATATGTACATATGCATATTTCATAGTGAAGTCAGCCCACTATAGGTCCTATACTGTACCTGTAGTTGAGATGTGTATCTTTTGTCTCATTTCAGGAGCGTTCAAGGCCATGACGAGAGGCATTCTACAAGAATCTCCAAGCATTGTCAGCAGCACCATGCTCTATTACAGTCTCTCTTCAGTGCTCCTCTGCCCTTTCACTATGGACTAGGCCTTTTCATTTCACTGGTGATACCGCGAATGAATGTGTAATGAATTTCTTCAGGTTGGTGGGGGATTTCTTATCTCTTGCTTTTTGTGGGTGGGGATCCTTTGCCTGATGTATATTGCACATTTTTTATGTGCTAATGTGAACAGGTTATGTCATTAAGCGTGGCATATGGACGCTGAATATATTCATTTGAAAGACGCAAGCAGTAATTAACAAGGATGCATTAACTGGAAAGCAGCTCGTAAATCCACAGCACAAAATAACAGATGAACTGTGGTGTGCTATACAGCACTGTGGGGAAAAGCTGCCAGAGATCACTGTGTGATTTTCACATGTAAATACAGAATAAAGACTCCCAGTTCACGTTGCGAACTTGATCATGAGAAGAAGGAAAAAAGACTGGCTGTGCCACCAGGCCGAATATGAATACAATGTGGGAGACTGGCAAAAGCTGAAAAAGTTCAAATGCAATAAATGTTGACATTTTCTCCAGTTTCTCTCTTTTCAACATACATTTCAGCCCACAGATAACCTTTGTTGTTTTCCAGAGCAGTGAGTAGAGCGTTGATAGAAACAACTTTGAATACAAAAAAATACCTTCGCTCAGTACCTCACATTCATAAATATAGATCGGCTTGGTTAGATGTGAAAAAGACAGAAATGGAAGCAGCTATACTCAGCTATACTCAGTTAAAAGAGAATATCTTCCTCAGTATGGCTGAAGTATGTGGATGTAAATAAGAGGCATTTTAGTGTCTTTGTACAATGCTTATAAGCTTTGCTGATATTCTAAATTAAATGTGTATGTGGTTTATGGACAGTGCAATGGTCTGTAGCATGTGGCACATAAAGAAATTATGAAAGGCTTCAGTACCCTTCAGTACTTCAAGCCATATCAAATATATAAATCCCTGTCACTAGCACTGACATAGTGTTATTGTATATTTTGTAGCTTTGCTGGCATACCTGTAGGATGGATAGATATCACAGTGAGCAACACTTCCACACTACCAATGCTACTTCCACACTACCAATGCTCCCAAGTCCCAACACACCTCATTACAAGTAATGCTTGCAGCTAGATTAAAACAGTGTCGGTAACAAAGCTCTTTGGGAGCATCAATAGTGAGTTACTGTATCTGCAGAGCTTGATTTACTTGCATCATTTCTGTGTAGTTTCTCTGTTTCTCTACCATCTACTTAGCATACATGACACAGCTGAACACTGCTGACATGGTGCCTTTACCCAACTGGACACAACTTTACTCTCTCAAGTAAGACCAGCTATTTAAGCTATTTGCATTATCCAGTGGGCCTACACCTTCAAGTCTGCATTAAGATATGAACTACAATTCAAGTCTCTTCCTATACCTGTAGCCTTGTATAGGAGCATGACATGCATTAAAGTGCAAATGCATTACATTGGCAATGGCAATGCCCCCTCCCACAAACAAACACATTAAAATACAAATACCCAAGCAAACAAATGTCTGGCTACCTACCTGTGCATTTCCTGCTAGTGTCCTCTCGTTTGGAGGAGCTGAGGAGCCTGCAGTCAAAATTTTCCTCCCAGAATTCGGCGAACCACACATTTCTGCGATTATTCTCCAGGGTGAGCGAGGTGAAGTATTCATCAAACCCTGGAGAATCGAAAAAGAAAAGAGAATTCTGAAAGAAATGAAGCAAGACTTGGGAAGTGTTACTGGAGCGCTGTGCTGTACTGGCTGTTAGGAGTTGTATTAGTCTCATAGCTACAGTACAACTAAACCACTTTTCATTCTATTTTGACCACTGCAGTTCCTGTGTACGACATGGATCTTTAATCTTGGAAATCACATGAATATGACAGGATGCATAATAAATAATAACAGGGTTAGTATATGAAGTCTATATGCACAGTATTTTGATAGAAGGGCAGGACCTTGTAGGTGTCTGCATATATAGTTTCCTGGGAATGTGTATATCATCTACTGTACATGTATCACTAGCCACTTTAAACTATGCCACTTTGTTTACATACCCTACATTACTCATCTCATATGTATATACTGTACTCGATACCATCTACTGCATCTTGCCTATGCCGTTCTGTACCATCACTCACTCATTCATATATCTTTATGTACATATTCTTTATCCCTTTACATTTTTGTGTATAAGGTAGTAGTTTTGGAATTGTTAGGTTAGATTACTCGTTGGTTATTACTGCATTGTCGGAACTACATACAACACTCCTTCCGTGGCCTCCAACTGCTCTTAAACGCTAGTAAAACCAAATGCATGCTTTTCAACCGATCGCTGCCTGCACCCGCATGCCCGACGAGCATCACCACCCTGGATGGTTCCGACCTTGAATATGTGGACACCTATAAGTACCTAGGTGTCTGGCTAGACTGTAAACTCTCCTTCCAGACTCATATCAAACATCTCCAATCGAAAATCAAATCAAGAGTCGGCTTTCTATTCCGCAACAAAGACTCCTTCACTCACACTGCCAAACTTACCCTAGTAAAACTGACTATCCTACCGATCCTCGACTTCGGCGATGTCATCTACAAAATTGCCTCCAACACTCTACTCAGCAAACTGGATGCAGTTTATCACAGTGCCATCCGTTTTGTCACTAAAGCACCTTATACCACCCACCACTGCGACTTGTATGCTCTAGTCGGCTGGCCCTCGATATATTCGTCGCCAGACCCACTGGCTCCAGGTCATCTACAAGTCCATGCTAGGTAAAGCTCCGCCTTATCTCAGTTCACTGGTCACGATGGCAACACCCATCCGTAGCACGCGCTCCAGCAGGTGTATCTCACTGATCATCCCTAAAGCCAACACCTCATTTGGCCGCCTTTTGTTCCAGTACTCTGCTGCCTGTGACTGGAACGAATTGCAAAAATCCCTGAAGTTGGAGACTTTTATCTCCCTCACCAACTTCAAACATGTGCTATCTGAGCAGCTAACCGATCGCTGCAGCTGTACATAGTCTATTGGTAAATAGCCCACCCATTTTCACCTACCTCATCCCCACACTATCTCTACCTGTACATGACCATCTGATCATTTATCACTCCAGTGCTAATCTGCAAAATTGTAATTATTCGCCTACCTCCTCATGCCTTTTGCACACAATGTATATAGACTCCCCTTTTTTTCTACTGTGTTATTGACTTGTTAATTGTTTACTCCATGTGTAACTCTGTGCTGTCTGTTCACACTGCTATGCTTTATCTTGGCCAGGTCGCAGTTGCAAATGAGAACTTGTTCTCAACTAGCCTACCTGGTTAAATAAAGGTGAAATAAATAAAATAAAAAATAAAAATTGTCGGAACTAGAAGCACAAGCATTTCGCTACACTCACATTAACATCTGCTAACCATGTGTATGTGACAAATAACATTTTATTTGATTTAGGTACATAGATTTTATCCATTAACTTTTGTGTAATACGCTTTATGCTTTGGGCATTTGTATTTATTCATGATAAATTGTACGGTGGGGGTTCTATATATGCACACTCAGGGTTTCTGACCTCACCTGTGTAATGTATTTTATGTTGCACTCTTTTCAAAAACGCATTCTACCGTGTGAAAATTAATTACTGTAATAAACAATGAAATCAAGAGATCAGCAGTAATATTAATTGATACCAAGCACAAAGACTGGCTCGATGTATCATTTCCAGCTGTGACATACCCATAGTTCTACAGTAATGTCTACACAGGTGTCTTCTTTCTCACATAGTCGGTTTTATCAGCTAAATCAGAAAGATGACTAATCATGACTGAATGACTCGGCTGATTTTCTTTTCAAAGGGATATCAATGATGCATGCGGGTTTAATATAGTCCTCTTGCCTTCTGGCTCTTCCCAGACCAAGTCTTGTCCAGTCTAGACCTGTCTAATTAAAAAAATCTTATTGAAAACCCACACTTCACTTGCCACCTAGTCCCCAGATTGTAATAATAAATGGCTATTATTGTAAGTGACATCGAGCAGAAAGGCTGGTAAAACAGTGGAGTTTTTGAGCTACGCACAAGACCACAGTACAACAATGTGCGTTCTACTGTCTCCTACTACTGTACATAGGCCTGTGGTCATTATAGTGTGTATGGTCCATATAGTGTGTGTGTGTACCTTTAATAGATGAGCGTTTGGGCAGTATAGTGACTGCTCCCACAGCCACGTCCTCTAACTGGTGTATTGGGCTGCTCTTCGACCCCCAACTGTCCGATCCAATCCACAGGAAATGGCCCACCTGATTGGCTCTCCTGGTGGCATTGAGAACTCCCCTGCAAGGGCAGCCATGTGCGAATTAGGAGAAAGCAGAAGGGACACATGCAATCCATTAGTGGGTCCACAGCAACCTACAAAGATATATATATACAGTGCCTTGCGAAAGTATTCGGCCCCCTTGAACTTTGCGACCTTTTGCCACATTTCAGGCTTCAAACATAAAGATATAAAACTGTATTTTTTTGTGAAGAATCAACAACAAGTGGGACACAATCATGAAGTGGAATGACATTTATTGGATATTTAAACTTTTTTAACAAATCAAAAACTGAAAAATTGGGCGTGCAAAATTATTCAGCCCCCTTAAGTTAATACTTTGTAGCGCCACCTTTTGCTGCGATTACAGCTGTAAGTTGCTTGGGGTATGTCTCTATCAGTTTTGCACATCGAGAGACTGAAATTTTTTCCCATTCCTCCTTGAAAAACAGCTCGAGCTCAGTGAGGTTGGATGGAGAGCATTTGTGAACAGCAGTTTTCAGTTCTTTCCACAGAAATATCATGCTTTGGGGCTGTTTTCTGCAAAGGGACCAGGACGACTGATCCGTGTAAAGGAAAGAATGAATGGGGCCATGTATCGTGAGATTTTGAGTGAAAACCTACTTCCATCAGCAAGGTCATTGAAGTTGAAACGTGGCTGGGTCTTTCAGCATGACAATGATCCCAAACACACCGCCCGGGCAACGAAGGAGTGGCTTCGTAAGAAGCATTTCAAGGTCCTGGAGTGGCCTAGCCAGTCTCCAGATCTCAACTCCATAGAAAATCTTTGGAGGGAGTTGAAAGTCCGTGTTGCCCAGCAACAGCCCCAAAACATCACTGCTCTAGAGGAGATCTGTATGGAAGAATAGGCCAAAATACCAGCAACAGTGTGTGAAAAGCTTGTGAATACTTACAGAAAACGTTTGAGATAAACTTTTGTTATTGACCAAATACTTATTTTCCACCATAATTTGCAAATAAATTAATAAAAAATCCTACAATGTGATTTTCTGGAATTATTTTTCTCATTTTGTCTGTTATAGTTGAAGTGTACCTATGATGAAAATTACAGGCCTCTCATCTTTTTAAGTGGGAGAACTTGCACGATTGGTGGCTGACTAAATACTTTTTTTGCCCCACTATATATATCAGTACATTAAAGAAGTTGGGTGTCATTTTTTATTTTTTATTTTTTTATTTATTTCACCTTTATTTAACCAGGTAGGCTAGTTGAGAACAAGTTCTCATTTACAACTGCGACCTGGCCAAGATAAAGCATAGCAGTGTGAACAGACAACACAGAGTTACACATGGAGTAAACAATTAATAAGTCAATAACACCGTAGAAAAAAAGGGGAGTCTATATACAATGTGTGCAAAAGGCATGAGGAGGTAGGCGAATAATTACAATATTGCAGATTAACACTGGATTGATAAATGATCATGTACAGGTAGAGATATTGGTGTGCAAAAGAGCAGAAAAGTAAATAAATAAAAACTGTGGGGATGAGCTAGGTGAAAATGGGTGAGCTATTTACCAATAGATTATGTACAGCTGCAGCGATCGGTTAGCTGCTCCGATAGCTGATGTTTGAAGTTGGTGAGGGAGATAAAGGTCTCCAACTTCAGAGATTTTTGCAATTCGTTCCAGTCACAGGCAGCAGAGTACTGGAACGAAAGGCGGCCGAATGAGGTGTTGGCTTTAGGGATGATCAGTGAGATACACCTGCTGGAGCGTGTGCTACGGATGGGTGTTGCCATCGTGACCAGTGAACTGAGATAAGGCGGAGCTTTACCTAGCATGGCCTTGTAGACGACCTGGAGCCAGTGGGTCTTGCGACGAATATGTAGCGAGGGCCAGCCGACTAGAGCATACAAGTCGCAGTGGTGGGTAGTATAAGGTGCTTTAGTGACAAAACGGATGGCACTGTGATAAACTGCATCCAGTTTGCTGAGAAGAGTGTTGGAAGCAATTTTGTAGATGACATCGCCGAAGTCGAGGATCGGTAGGATAGTCAGTTTTACTAGGGTAAGCTTGGCAGCGTGAGTGAAGGAGGCTTTGTTACGGAATAGAAAGCCGAGTCTTGATTTGATTTTCGATTGGAGATGTTTGATATGGGTCTGGAAGGAGAGTTTGCAGTCTAGCCAGACACCTAGGTACTTATAGGTGTCCACATATTCAAGGTCGGAACCATCCAGTGTGGTGATGCTAGTCGGGCATGCGGGTGCAGGCAGTGATCGGTTGAAAAGCATGCATTTGGTTTTACTAGCGTTTAAGACCTAGTAATATTTACACCATAGTATGTATTTATGTTCTCTGTGTTTTAAATCCATTTCTAGATGTGAAAGATGTGAAAGAGATGTGAAAGCATTTTAAAGGAAAAGTTCAATACTTTCAAACTTTCAATAGGTGTGTAAGCCAGCACATGCTTTCTAGTTCCCATTGTTCACAGGAGAAACGGCAAAGCATGCTCGCACATAGAAAAGCATCGATTGAGTCCAACAAAATGGAATACCACATTGCAGATAAAGTTCAGAATTATACACTCTCATGTGTACAACATCTAAAGACCTGCATCACTATATTGAGAGCTTTGCCGTTTCTAAAAGGACAAATTTAGGTCCTTTGTTCATGTTTATCCATGGCCCCCATACTGCAGAACAAGCAATGAGGACGTTTATTGCTGGTGGGGTAAGTTTCTCAAAACCAAGTGATTTCACCAACAAAACAAAAAAAAACATTCAATTTACATAAAACATAAGCTCTCTCAATCTCTCTCCCTCTTTGTCTTCCACACATTACCGAGGCCTCTCCCTCTTTCTTTCTCTATCCGTCTATTTCTTGTAGTGTTGAATATCCTCTCAAGAGACATTGTAAGACTCAGAGGCAGTGGCGGATTTAGGCATAGGCGATATGGGCAGCCACCCAAGGCAGCATCTTGCTGGGGGCGGCATGGAGCACCCCATACAAATTTTTTTTATATATATATATATATATTTAAAAAATATACATATATTCCAAGTGGTGACATTTGCTCGATCGGTTTTCTATCGCTGATTTGCACATCATGTCAAAAATATCATGCCACCGTGTGGGCCTGTGGGTTAATTAACCTTGCCGGAGTGGGCGCCCTGATTCTAGTTGGTGAGCTAGGCAGGCTAGTGCCAGGGAAGGTCTCCCACTCAGAAGTACGAGATGGGGAGGGGGGCAGGGTTAGGTTGACCTCAGGTATCCCCACTGGAAGCCCGAAGTAGGGGGAGCAAGGGAATCTATCAAATAGCACACTTATAACTTTGTACAGTACTAATGCAATTAGTTGTGCAATTTAGTTTGTGTGTTTCTTGTTTGAAATGCAATACTGTAATAATCAGGTTCTCTTCTTCATAAATGTGTTATTTTATTTGTGTATTTGTGTGATATAGGATTTGTGCAATTTAGTTTTATTTGTGTGTTTTTTGTTATCAATATTGTAATAGTGTAATAGTTCGATTCACTCTTTTATTTATTTTTATATACTACAATTTGTTTATATTTGTCTTTGTTATTTCTTTGTTACTTGAGTCTTATTTTTCTATATATTTTTCTATATTTTTCAATGATTATTATGATTATGATGATGATTATTTATTTGTGTTGTTCCAAATGTCTGAATGGAAAATACAGTTAGACATACAAGCTAGAACCGCCACTGCTCAAAGGTATTGCAAATGAAATAATATCTGCTGCTTTGTTGTGATATTCCATATTCTCAGTTCTCCTCCTAGGCACGTTTCTGTTTGTGTTATTGGAGGCATATTTGTGTTACAGACACCCAGTGTGTGCACACACACAAAGGATCTGTCTGCGCCTCCAACCTGTCTTCAAAGTTTCTGCTATGAGATTAAAGAACTTGACTTGACATGTCATCAAAGCCCCTCAACAACATAGATGCATTCGGATGCTGTGTACTGTACTACACACCGTATGTCTTCTTCACTGGCAAAGATGATGACTGCCCGGGAGTGGTGCATATCCAGCAGTTGTTGGACGGCTTTGTCATAATCCTCTAGCTTGGGGTTGTGGGGAATTTTTAAAGACTGTGCGATGCAGATCCCACCTTTAATTCAGAGAGAGAGAGAGAGAAAGAAGGAGAGCTGATGAGACTTCTGGGATTTTTACCCACAGTGACACACACAGAGGCAAACACAGAAACATACACACATATGAGAACACGTACACACGGACATGCACACACTTGAAACCCTCAAGTCAAGATTGTGTTAATCCTTTCTAATGGAAATATTGTTATTGTTTATTCATTCTCGCAATAGGATCTCTGTCTTTCCAAGATAGTTGAGTGAAAAAATATACATGTACTATACATCCCATTTACATTTGAGTCATAAATGCTGTGAGCTGAGTGGTTTACAGTAAGTGGTACATCACTGGGGATGAACAACAGCATGAAAATAAACAACTGAAAGAAAACCCCTCACAAATTAATAGTGGGATCCATTTCTTAACAGAGGGCTGTGTCACGACTTCTACCGAAGTCGTTGCCTCTCCTTGTTCGGGCGGTGCTCGGCGTTCGACGTCACCGGTCTTCTAGCCATCATTGATCCTTTTTTCATTTTCCATTGGTTTTGTCTTGTCTTCCCACACACCTGTTGTCAATCCCATTCATTACCTGTTGTGTATTTAACCCTCTGTTTCCCCTCATGTCTTTGTCAGAGATTGTTTTATTGTCAGTGTAGTGTGTGTGATTGTTGTATAGGTGCACGTCGGGTCCTCGTACCCATGTTTGTTTGTTTGTTTGTTTGTTTGTTTGTTTGTTTGTTTGTTTGTTTGTTTGTTTGTTTGTTTGTGTACATTTAGTGTTATGGAGCATACGCCGTGAACTTTATTAAAAGACTCCATTTTACACTCCATTTTACTCTCCTGCGCCTGACTTCCCTGCCACCTATTACACCTATGCATGACAGAATCTCTGACCAAATATATGAAGTCAGCAGGAGAGGACACTATGCCCATGGAGCTGGAGGAACGCGTTCAGGAACAAGCGAGGGAGCTTGACGTTCTCAGCTCCGTCATGGATCACATTGTCCAGAAAATGGATCGCTGGGAGAGACAGGGAGTTTCTCCAGCGCCACCACCACCACAACCGGAATCTCCCGTGAACGTTTTTTCCTCTCCGGAATCGAAGATCCATTTGTCCCTACCTACGGGATACAACGGAGATACTGCCGGCTGCCAGGGTTTCCTCCTTAAGCTGAACTTATATCTAGCCACGGCCTCCCCAGTACCATCTGACCGTGAGAAGAGTTACGCCCTCGTCTCGTGCCTCACCGGGAAAGCCCTGGAATGGGCCAGTGCTGTGTGTAGTAGGGAGCATGCGGCGTTGGACCATTTTGAGGAGTTCACCCGCCAATTCCGGATAGTATTCGATCACCCACCTGAAGGCAAAGCAGCGGGTGAGCTTCTCTATCATCTGAGGCAGGAGACGAGAAGTGCACAGGATTTTGCTTTGGAGTTTAGGACCTTGGCTGCCGGCGCTGGATGGAGCGACAGGGCCCTGATCGACCATTACCGTTGTAGTCTACGCGAGGACGTCCGTCGGGAGCTGGCCAGTAGAGACACCACCCTCACCTTCGACCAGCTGGTGGACATGTCCATCAAGCTGGACAACATGCTGGCTACTCGTGGACGTCTAGATCGGGGTCTGGTTGTTCCATCCTCCCGCACCCTCTCTCCCGAACCTATGGAATTGGGAGGGAGACCGGAGGGGGTTCCCGCTCGAGCACCATTCAAGGTTGCAGAGGGCACACTGCTGGTCAGTGCCGGGTTGGTTCCTCTGGGAATAGAGAGGACAGGCAGGGCATTCTGGCGTCACCCCAGGTGAGTAGGCACCCTTCTCATCCAGAGCCTTCTGCTGTACTAATGTTTGTCTCTGTCTCTTTTCCTGATTTTTCACTGCATTCCCAGTATAAGGCGCTAGTAGATTCAGGTGCGGCTGGGAATTTCATTAATAAGTCTAGCTCATAGTTTAGGGATCCCTATTGTTCCTGTGGATATGCCTTTCCCTATTCATGCCTTAGATAGTTGACCATTAGGGTCAGGGTTTATCAGGGAGGTAACCGCACCTTTGTGTATGATAACGCAGGAGGGTCACAAGGAGAAGATTAGTCTTTTCCTTATTGATTCTCCTGCGTATTCTGTGGTGCTAGGCCTACCCTGGTTAGTTTGTCATAACCCGACTGTTTCTTGGCCACAGAGGGCTCTCATGGGGTGGTCGCGAGAATGCTCAGGTAGGTGTTTAGGAGTTTCCGTTTGTGCTACTACGGTGGAAAGTCCAGACCAGGTCTCCACCGTGCGCATTCCCCCCGACTATGCCGATTTGGCTCTCGCCTTCTGTAAAAAGAAGGCGACTCAATTACCACCCCATCGACAGGGGGATTGTGCGATAGATCTCCTGGTAGACGCTGCATATCCCAAGATTCACATGTATCCCCTGAACACATTCTTATTTTCAAGCGGAGACGGAGGCTATGGAGACATATGTCTCTGAATCCCTGCATCAGGGGTTCATTCAGCCATCCATTTCACCCGTCTCTTCGAGTTTCTTTTTTGTGAAAAAAAAAGGATGGCGGTTTACGCCCGTGCATTGATTATCGAGGTCTTAATAAAATCACAGTGAAAGTTACCCGCTACCTCTGATCAATACGGTTATTGAGTTAATGCACGGGGCACGTTTTTTTTTCTCACAAAATTGGATCTCAGGAGTGCGTACAATCTGGTGCGTATTAAGAAGGGTGATGAGTGGAAGACGGCATTTAGCACCACCTCAGGTCATTATGAGTACCTGGTCATGCAATATGGGTTGATGAATGCTCCATCAGTTTTCCAATCATTTGTAGATGAGATCTTCAGGGACCTGCACGGGCAGGGTGTAGTGGTGTATATCGATGATATTCTGATATATTCTGCTACACGCGCCGAGCATGTGTCCCTGGTGCGCAGGGTGCTTGGTCGCCTGTTGGAGCATGATCTATATGTCAAGGCTGAGAAATGCTTGTTTTTCCAACAATCCATCTCCTTCCTAGGGCATCGGATTTCCACTTCAGGAGTGGAGATGGAGAGCGACCGAATTACAGCCGTGCGTAATTGGCCGACTCCAACCACGGTAAAGGAGTTGCAGCGTTTTTTAGGGTTTTCCAATTACTACCGGAGGTTTATCCGGGGTTTTGGTCAGGTGGCAGCTCCCATTACCTCACTGCTAAAGGGGGGCCCGGTGCGCTTGCAGTGGTCGGCTGAGGCGAACAGGGCTTTTGAGCACCTGAAGACTCTGTTTACCTCGGTGCCTGTGCTGGCTCATCCGGAGCCCTCATTGCCATTCATAGTGGAGGTGGACGCATCCGAAGCTGGGATAGGAGCAGTGCTCTCTCAGCGTTCGGGTACGCCACTGAAGCTTCTGGACTGACCACCGCAATCTGGAGTACATCCGGCAGGCGAAGAGATGAATCCTCACCAGGCAAGGTGGGCCATGTTTTTCACTCGTTTTGTGTTTACTCTTTCTTACAGACCAGGCTCCCAAAACGTTAAGGCAGACGCATTGTCTCGGCTGTATGACACAGAGGAGCGGTCCATGGATCACACTCCCATACTCCCAGCTTCGTGTCTGGTGGTGCCGGGAGTGTGGGAGCTGGACGCGGACATTGAGCGGGCGTCACGTGCAGAGCCTTCTCCCCCTGAGTGTCCAGCTGGTCGTCTGTACGTTCCGTCTGCTGTCCGCGACCAATTGATATATTGGGCTCACATGTCACCCTCCTCTGGTCATCCTGGGATTGGTCGGACGATGCGCTGTCTTGAAGGGAGGTACTGGTGGCCCACTTTAGCTAAGGATGTGAGGATTTATGTTTCTTCCTGCTCGGTGTGCGCCCAGTGCAAGGCTCCTAGACACCTGCCCAGAGGTAAGCTACAACCTCTACCCGTTCCTCAACGGCCATGGTCGCACCTGTCGGTGGATTTTTTGACTGATCTTCCACCTTCACAGGGTTACACCACGATCCTGGTCGTTGTGGATTGGTTTTCAAAGTCCTGTCGTCTCCTCCCTTTCCCGGTCTCCCTACGGCCTTACAAACTGCAGAGGCCCTGTTTACACACGTTTTCCGGCACTATGGGGTGCCTGAGGATATAGTGTCTGATCGGGGTCCCCAGTTCACATCAAGGGTCTGGAAGGCGTTCATGGAGTGTCTGGGGATCTCGGTTAGTCTTACCTCAGGTTTTCACCCCGAGAGTAATGGGCAGGTGGAGAGAGTTAACCAGGATGTGGGTAGGTTTCTGCGGTCTTATTGCCAGGATCGGCCGGGGGAGTGGGCGAAGCTCGTGCCCTGGGTAGAGATGGCTCAGAACTCACTACGTCACTCCTCCACTAACCTTACTCCCTTTCAATGTGTATTAGGGTATCAGCCGGTTCTGGCTCCTTGGCATCAGAGCCAGACCGAGGCCCCTGCGGTGGACAATTGGTTTCGGCACGCTGAGGAAACCTGGGAGGCAGCCCACGTCCACCTTCAGCGTGCCATAAGGCGGCAGAAAATTGGCGCAGACCGTCGCCGCAGTGAGGCCCAATGTTCGCACCAGGGGACAGGGTCTGGCTCTCGACCCGAAACCTGCGCCTTCGCCTGCTCTGCCGGAAGCTGGGTCCGCGGTTTGTGGGGCCGTTTAAAGTGCTGAGGAGAGTGAACGAGGTATGTTATAGGTTACAACTACCCACTCATTACCGTATTAACCCCTCGTTCCATGTGTCTCTCCTCAGGCCGATGGTGGCTGGCCCGCTCCAGGAGGCTGAAGTGCGTGATGTTCCTCCGCCTCCTCTAGACATCGAGGGGGTTCCGGCGTACTCTGTTCGATCCATTTTGGATTCGAGACGTCGGGCGAGGGGCCTTCAGTACCTCGTGGACTGGGAGGGGTACGGGCCGGAGGAGAGATGCTGGGTTCCGATGGAGGACGTGTTAGATCCTTCAATGTTATCAGAATTCCACCGTCTCCATCCGGATCGCCCTGCACCTCGCTCTCCGGGTCGTCCCCGAGCCCGTTGTCGACGCGCAGCTGGAGCCGCGACGTCACCGGTCTTCTAGCCATCATTGATCCTTTTTTCATTTTCCATTGGTTTTGTCTTGTCTTCCCACACACCTGTTGTCAATCCCATTCATTACCTGTTGTGTATTTAACCCTCTGTTTCCCCTCATGTCTTTGTCAGAGATTGTTTTATTGTCAGTGTAGTGTGATTGTTGTATAGGTGCGCGTCGGGTCCTCGTACCCATGTTTGTTTGTTTATGTACATTTAGTGTTGGAGCATACGCCGTGAACTTTATTAAAAGACTCCATTTTACACTCCATTTTACTCTCCTGCGCCTGACTTCCCTGCCACCTATTACACCTATGCATGACAGGCTGTGGGTGAATAATTACAGGAAAACAGAAGACCAAACCAATATGAAACTGTGTCAACAGGGTAGAAGGAACACATAAATACACTTTTCACACTTTGTGACCACAGATGAAAAAGTTGTCCCTTCCCCATTGACTTTTCATTTAACGTCATTATTAGACACACCACAATGGACAGTCAACCAATCAGATCTGGAGACAGGCTACACAAACAAGGAGGATATTGATATTGACAATGAATCATGTTCAGACAGGTCAGTGCTAATGAGTTTGTACAGGATGAAAGGTACTGATTGCTTCCGTGCGTCACTAAATAGGTATTAGATATTTGGCGAGCCGACCGTGACAGTCACCTCAAAGATATGGCCAAAACTTAGTTGGCAATTGTCCTTGAGGGAATATTAACAAGGGCAATCATTTAGCGTAATCCATGGCTGTCTGAATCTTAAATGAAGGGCCTGTAATATGACCTAATTTACTCCTGTCAAGAGTTAAAGGTCATCTTTAAATGTCGTCCCGTAGCTCTGTTGTGCTGAGGAAAACACTGGTGCTGGAGGAGAGACGGCAGCCACCATTTTGTGAGAAGAAAAACAAACAATAAGTTTGACAGATTTTTTGTCATCCTCGGCACACATTCAACAGCTAATTATGTAAATATAAAAATCAAATCATATCTTATTAAACCTATAACCTATTATACCTTAATTGCATTCCGTGCGCTGGAGCAGATGTGAGAGCATGGGCCAACCTTTTCCAGAGGTTACTGTACTCATATAGAGTAAATGGACATTATTGTGCACCTGAAGACACACCATAGTTAGAACTAGATGATGAGCGGCAGTCTGGTTTGGTCCCGAGTTAACACCCAGGCTTCTCTATCCAAACCAATTAAAATTTATCTGACTCAAGCACTCCTAATATCAGCTAACCTTTCCAACATTGGGTTGGTTTCCCTGAGTAGACAGAGAAATGGGAGGAATCTCCTAATTGGTCATCTGCTCAGGCTCATTACTTTGATATAAACAGCTTTGAGCTTGCAGAAGAGAAACCACACCTCCATCTGTTTACTGGGCTACATCTAAAAAGAGCTCCATCTAAAGGACTACTTCCCAGCTCTCCCTCTCTCCTCCATCCCCCTCTTACTATCCCCACAGCAGCAGCCATAGACAGAATTAGAAAATATTGCTGATTCCCAGACAATATATCTCTACAAAGACAGTTAGGATGGCTCCTGTAATCCCCATAAGTGGACAGAACAAAAATGCAGAGCTCCTTTTGTAGCTTGTTAAATGCTTGGGGATTGGGCTCTCCTGTTAAAATGAAAAGGGCAGTCTGCTATTGTGGTGCATCTGTGGAGCTGTAGCAGCAGAGACAGAGGCAGCAGTAGCAGCAGCCGAAGGGTACAGCTCCATTTCAGCACCGATATTCAACATGATTCTTCAGGGCTCTAGGGGTGCTTATGCCACTGCTACAAACGAGGTTTACTTTTTGGGAAACTGTCTATGTGCCTGTCTATCTGTCGCTGGGTATTACATGTAATAAAGATTAATTCACCATAACATGTAGATCTAGATTTTAGGGGCATTAAGAATATGCTTGTCACTGTCACAGCGTGTATGGGAAGCAGAGGCCACACTTGAAGCTGGAAGCGGACAGAGACATGGGTCATGGCAGACAGCCACTGATGAAGATAAGCAGCTTTTTGAGTGGTTTTCCTTTCTGAGCACCAGGCTTGAACATGCTGTGAGGACTAGACTGCCCCGAAGGCTGTAGACTGGCTGTGTGCTGTGCAGCCAAGGCTAAATTATTGAATGACTTGCAGAATTCCTCGTCAGTCGGCCAAGATGGGAAATCCAGGCAGAGCCATCAGAGCCAGAAGTCTACTGCCAGAACTCTGTGCTGTGGGTCTGAGTGCCTTCACCTGCCACTGGCAGAGTGTCTTATCTCTGGACATGAAAGAGAGAGAGCTCTCCATTCACACAGCAGACACTGGAATAAAGAGCAGTGCAATGTCTCTTTTGGAGAAGGAAATTATAACTCAGAGATAAATGCAGGGGATATCATAGAGTGGAGTGTTTTACTCATCACACTGCTTTATGTGGCAAATTCAAATCTTACATATAGGACATTCTAATTATTTGTTTTTTTGTGAAATTAGAATCCTATGACATTTCAATGTGCACAATACTTAATTTATATTAGGATGGACCTACTGGTTGGTATCTACATTAAACACCCTCCCCCCATTCCAACCTGATGCTCCACATTTCCCACTTTGCTACTCAAAAATTTCTATGGTTCAAAAATATTTTGAAAATCTGAGAAGGCAGATGCTGTTTTCCATTTTCTCCTTAACGTTGCGTTAATATATCACAGATATGATTTAATTCAACAGGCTTCTGCTAGGTCTGGGCTACGTGCCACAGGTTGTGTGCTGCATTAACAGCTTCAAGTATTCATCCCCATATCCCAAAATGGAGGGGGGGGGATTATACCTTGGCTTTTCAGGAAACTCCCCTGAAATCCGGGAGGTTCCTAAAGGACTCAACACCCTCCCTACCCATTTTGCTCTGACCCCACCCCCGAGGGGGGATCCATAATTCTCCAATTCTATTTATCACCCCCAGAGCAGAGGCAGAACTACTACAGGCTCCCTCCACTACCACTTTATCCCCAATGAAGCTCCTCCCAATGCAGCTCAAGTGGGAGCCCTGCAGGAATGGAATGCCATTCCTACTCTGTACATGTGAGCCCCTTCCTTCATTCCTTCCTGATACCATATTCCATTCCACTGTCATGTTCACCCTAGAAGAGAGATGGGATGGCTGCAGGAGCACACTGTTCCAGTTTAAAAGGCTCATCTTACGAGAACACATCAAGCTTTAGGTCAAATACTGAGGGCAAGCCAGTGAAGTCACGTCTCACTGCAATATATTCAGAGTGTAAATTGACAGGTTTTTCTCAGTTCAAATAAGTGACATGAAAACACGTCTGTGGCAGCATACTGCAATTCATTTAAGAGTGATGTCTGTGGGAGTATCTACTCCTCAAACACCCTTGCATGAGTCTGTTTATCAAAGAGGAAAAACAAACTCCATTGCTCCAGACCCAAGCTGAGGAAAACTAGATGAATCTTCCCTTGCTACACTTCTAAAGAAAAGACAACTCATTCACATAACTTAGCGTAGCAGCCGTAGAAAGACATCTGAGATGAGTCCCCGCGTCCATTTTTCAGGGGAAACGGAAGTTAGAATGAAAAAACTGTACATCGGTTACGAGGAGAGTGCATTCGCATGGAACTGAGAGGGTGGAAGACTACCCAAACAAGGGGGAAAAAGGAGAGTGGAAAACAGAAGAGATCAATACGAGCTGACCATCAATCTAGTCTCTACTCAGGGTAATGGGCGGCCATATTGCATTAGTCCGGTGGATGCTTGAAGTGGTGAAGTGAGAATGCTACTAATGCATCTGACATTTTACTCTCACCAAAAGAATAAGGAGCCCACAAAACATCTCATGGCCCTACAGATCAACTCAAACAATATACTGTCGTGTATTTAGGTCTGAATGTTGTTGTTGAAGCACCACTGCTGCTTCAGTGCAGATACAGTATGTTGCTTGATGTTATAAATATACAGAGTTATGTCATAATCTTAATCAATTATTGTATTCAAATCACAATGCCTAGAGTTTGCAAGGGCTTCCATTGAGGTAAATGATTCCTATTTGATTTGTATGGGAATACAGAACATTCCCTGACTGTAGCTCAATTGTAATGTATGAGTCAACAATAACAGCAATATTCTATCATTTCTAACCCCTTTGTCTGTGTCACGCCCTGGCCATAGTTTACTTTGTATGTTTCTATGTTTTGGTTGGTCAGGATGTGATCTGAGTGGGCATTCTATGTGGGATGTCTTGTTTGTCTATTTCTGTGTCTGGCCTGATATGGTTCTCAATCAGGGGCAGGTGTTAGTCATTGTCTCTGATTGGGAACCATATTTAGGTAGCCTGGGTTTCACTGTGTGTTTGTGGGTGATTGTTCCTGTCTCTGTGTTTTGCACCAGATAGGGCTGTTTAGGTTTTCACACGTTTGTTATTTTATTTCGTGTATAGTCTCTCTATTGAAATAAAATGAATCACAACCACGCTGCATTTTGGTCCGCTCCTCCTTCTACAGACGAAAGCCGTGACAGTCTGTGATATTTTTTAATTCAAGACAATAACATCAATAACATAATTTTGCCGACTCTATGCTGAGACACAAACACCAGTGAAGGAAATACAACGGAGAGAAAACAATCTGGTAGCTGCAGACCCACCGTGTGCATTGGAGGATGTAACAAGCTGAAATATAAACCCAGCCAAAATAACCCACTAAATCATCCAGACTTTTCTTCCCAATTCCATCTCAGTGTTCTACAGAGGCTCCTCCTGCAGCTGTTCTCTCCAGTGCCCCAGCAGCCTCTTAAAGTTTTAATGAGTGATCAGACTACACATGAACGTGCACAGATTAAATATTCATGTCCGCTGGACTTCTGATCATCGCCCATGGGATATCATTAGCTCTCTCCCTTTCATAGGTTGGCATACACTAGCATCACTCCTCGGTACCAAAGTTCGGAGATTGGTCGACAGGGATCCAGCAAGTAGGTGCAAATTACAGGAAATGGATTGGGATCTATAGAGATCAAGATGAGAATCAGGAAGTTCCCTTGGTACAGCACTATTGCCAGGGGAGGAGTTGTATGAATGCTGAACTGTGGATTATGGAGTGTAATTTCTTAGGCCAGATTATGAAATATGTAATCCTTTCTTAAAGCAGCACCTGTCACTTGGATGGAAATGGAATTGAGTTAACCCACACAACAAATATTGCCAGCACCCACAGAACAAACTCTTATATTGTTAGAACATATTTTACCCTAGGACACTCACAGAACTGAATGTCACTCACAGAGCTTGAAGTCACTATGTTAATTGTTGTCAAGCTAATTAATATTTCTTAATTTATTACAAAATATAATTGTCAGCATGGCATTTACAGCAAATTGTAGGTCCATAGTGATCCTAGATGGACAAAACAGCCTCCCCCTCACCCCCCGCCCCCTCTCCTCTCCAGCCTTTCAGTGTACTGCTCATCTCAAAACACTCACCTGTCGGTATTGGACCCTGGGTAAAAAAGGCTTAAAGAGGAACAACACTGCTCTAACTGTAATTGACGGCTACAGCACTTTGAGAAATAAATCCCAAACTAAATCGTGCCATAGTATCTTATCATTTACAGTAACATTTCCACTACTACTTCCATAACTCACCAGCCTCCTTGGAGATCTGTTGGAAGGTTTCCACACCCTTCTCTCCGTAGCTGCCCTCAGAGGCCACAGTGGACACGTAGGTCCAGCCCAGGGCTCTGATGATGTCCACCATGGCTTGGACTTGGAATGAGTCTGGAGGAACCACCCGAGAGAAGAAGTCATAGTGCCTGTCATCACTCAGCTCCGGGGCCGTGGAGGCGTAGCTGATCTGAGGGATCTGATTGGAGGACAGAGCGGAAGCGATGTTTACTCCTCTATTGTTTAAGAGGGTGCAGCAACAGTATACATTATTCAACCCTATTCATTATATTTCTGTCTGCAACGTTCTGAATATTTTACCTCACTAAATACGCCTGACTAAATACACTTATTATTGGTGGTAGATGACGTGAGTTCCAAACAGACAGACAGTGAAAACCACTTTGAGACCTAGTAAAAAGCACTGTATAAAAGCAATTCATTATCATCATTATTACTATTAAGCTATTTATCATCATTTGAGATGTTCCCGGTTCCCTACAATTATCACAGACAGCTTGGCTCATCATACCTCCGGTTGACTTTACAGGTGACGTGTAGCTAATTGAAATATCATGTGAAAAGAAAGGATATAACCCAGACACTTGCCGTGTCCGAATACCCATACTTGCGTCATAAATACTCACGTTTAAGTATGTGGAAAAAATCAGTTTAATAGTATGCAACATTTAGAAAATCAAGTATACTTTATATGCCCGGATGTCATACTCTTTTCGGCTTTGACAACAGCTGATCTATTAAATATGGGGATGCACTACCGAAATCAACGAATAACAGAAAACTACGCAATCGCGCATGACACATTCTCAGTATGTGAAAATGTAGTATGTGAATTTTCAAATATCTAGTATGGTTTAAATGCCAGGATGTTATACTCATTTAGGCTCTTCTTCTATTAGAATTTGATGCACACATTTGCATAATGCATTGGAAGTGGTGGGCTTCCAGTGATAGGCCCTAGCTCTTTTCAAGTAGCCAAACCACAAGTAGGCTACGAGCTTCTGCGGTGGTGTTCAAATGTAGACTAAATAGTTATTGTTCTCCTTAAAATGATCATGAGTATTGCATCGTAGGCTACTGTAAATCTTTGAAAACAGAAGTCATTTTTTTTTTCAAAGTGGATTTCTGTTTTCTCATTGAAAAGTGTTTTTATTCTCCTGGCCTTCGTCAGAGATTTGAAACAAAATACTACACTTTTATTTGTGGATATGGATTGTTAAAGTTTTGTAGTACAGGATACCTATTTAATTATTTAATGTATGGATCAAACCTAAGCAGTCATTCTGGTCTCGTTACCAAAGATCAGTGCTTTAGTTTATTATGTACAGTAGCTATCCAGCGGTTCTGAATTTGCGATCCACTTGTCCATGTGTTTCTGTGCAATAGCCTTTTGATTTGAACATTTAAACGTTTTGGTGAGTGCACTGACTATTTGATGTAAATTATACATGTTACAGCACTTTGGTTCCACTAATAAATATTTTGAAATGTAACCAAATTACCTGTTTCTGTCTTCAGTCTGTTGTAAATTGGCTACAGTATTGGTTGAATGTGATAGTCTGACTATAACTAGCCTATAGGCCTATAACTCCATTCCTTCTCAGAGTTTAGAGAAATTCATTGAATTGTAAATGAGCTATTATCAAGCTGGTTATTGTGGTACATGTCTGTTGATTTTGGAAAAACCCACCCGCACTCGGCCCCGCCCCACCTACTCAGGCAGTCAGGAGCCGCTATTGCGTTGCGTACTGCATACTTTTTTACAAAACAGTACGTGCTAAATAGTATGCGACGATGAGTACATAGTATGCACTTTAAGTATGTATACTCCAGTATGAGTATTCGGGAAATGGACACTGTTATCTCCTTATCTATACTCACCCCTCCTCACCGGTCCACAGTGGAATCATGATAATAATGAGTGTTCAGCAGCTACCTTGCATCACTCAGGTGGGCTGAGAGCAACACATTGATGTGGTTGTGTTACCCCATCACACCATCTAACCTAAGCCACTGTATAAATGCCATCCATTCTCATTAGGCTGACCAGAAGCAGCTGGACACTGGGAAAACAGGAGAATGAGGACACAGCAGCCCACTGATTCGGATTCCACAGCCCTGCCTCACACAGCACTGAGTGTGAGATATAGTTGGATCCACAACTCAAAGGGGGTCAACTACATGAAGCAGACAAATAGGGGAACGGGAGGTCATGTTCAAGATAACTTAGTAAGTGTTGAATGGCCAAACGTACACGGAAGTACAAAATCAGTTGTAGTTTTAAGTCAATTACACAAATTCATAGGAAGGAATACTGTCAGATGTTAGTAGCTGAACCACTTCAGCACTCGCCAGAATTGAGTGTTCTGGGTCAAAAGGATGAGAAGGCAAAGTAATGGGAAAAGCAAACTAAAAATATTTGCATTTAAAACACACGTGGGCTCACACACATCATCTCTCTCTCACCTTATTCCTCTCTCTCTCTCTCTCTCTCTCTCTCTCTCTCTCTCTCTCTCTCTCTCTCTAAAAGTATCTATTTTCAGTGTTTGATAGGATCTGTATCTCATCAATGTTGTTGTTGTTATAATGTGATGCACTCTGGCTCCCCAAAGGTCTTATATAGGTCTGATAGATTGTTGAGTCAGATCCCATCTTTCAGGAACAGGGCTTGAAAAAAAAAATGTGTTCTCTCCTGAGCTTTTTGCTGCAGGGAACGATTTAAGAATCAGAAAGAGGGTTGTGTGTTATTTCGGGAGCACAACCTTGATTTCCTCCATGTCTCTTGGCCTGTTGATATAATTATTCCACACCACTTATTCTGGGTCTAGGAATGTGTTAATCATTCCATCACAATAATTTACTTTTCCAGAGCATGCTTTTTAATTAGCACTTTGACCTCCCTCTGAATAAAAGGGCTAAACCTTGAATCAGTAAATTCATGAAAGTGAGACAAAGAGCTTCCCACATTACTACTTCTATGAGACGCAGTGGGTATAAACGGTCTGTGATTAGGATTTCACACCTTTGCACCTCTCTCTGCGCCAGCTAATGGACTACAAATTAAGCGAGATGCATGCTTGTAATAAAAAACAACTGTTAATGGTTTTAAAAACAATTCTTATACACGCAACAGTTGGACAATGGATGTAGACTTCAGACATTTTGAATTTGTAAATCCATCAAATATTGACTGAATTATTATTAAAGCATAAAAAATAAAAAATAAACATTTTAATGCCATGGATAAATAATGGATTTCAGGGATTTTGTGTCGGAATTCAGGTATTATATTTACTGTAACATTTCAAATGTGTTCTTAGAATGCACTCATATATACATGTTCTAATGGTATCAGGTGTTCTTTGAATGTTTTGTGTTTAAATGAAGAAAATAATGTGTCCCTCATTTGCAACAATACACTGGCTGGATTTACATATAAAGACATTAAACAAAAAGGGGTGGAACACATGATCTTTCTTGGCCCACAGTACCAGCACTCACCTGCACTGTCTAGGCTGCTTCATTAATTACTGTTGTTGTCATGTTCTGTTGCATAATTCAACAAGTGTGCCAATAGCAGGATACCCTAAGATCAAAAATCAACATGCTTGGCTCTAGATTACACACAACACATCTACAGTATATATACTTTACATTGTCTGCGTTGATCAGACATAATATCACTATAATCTGAGTGTTAATTTGCCGAAGTTGCTTTCATTTCAGCGCATCTTTATACATTTCAACTGTATTAAATGATACATTTTTTAAATTTCACAAAAAAACGACCACCCATCAGATTAAAGCTATCTTTCTTCTCTTTCGTGTGATGGTAGTATTGAGATGATGCGTTAAATCACCGACGGAAGCTTTAGCGTTTTTACAAATGCAACAGAAAGACAATGTATTCTATTGAGTCCATTTTGGCCATTACTGAAATGTGTTTGACAGGTCATTACAGTATTTCTAAGGTCATAACAACGAAAAAAATGACAGGCACAAGCAAGAGTATAAAAGAGTTGCAAAAGTAAAAATAAAGCAATCAATTCAGCAAGATCTAAGTGACAAGATGGCTGAAAAAGAGACAGATCTTCATATAGGCGGGGAATGCGCGTTGCTAAATGTACATCTACTGTATGAAATAGAGGGATTCAATTACAATCATTTGGAGCATTAGTACTTCCTCCTCCGTGTATCATGGGAGCAAAAGATAAACTTGTATTATGCTTGTCACTATTCTGCTTCATCAAGTCAAGCAGATTTTCTTTAACAATAAGCTTTGTAACTCTCCCATTGATCAGACTGTTCTGAGCGCTCTTTCTATTAGAGGTGTTTTCAATAGATTTTGCATTCTCAATATTGCATCCGTCTCCAATTTCCCATGAATTACCTGCACTAACCAATAGAAAATAAACAGCATACTCTAAAATACTCAATCCACCTCCTGCCCTTGCTGATGTCTGACTGTGATAAGATGACTCATAGGGTCTCTACAGTACAGTTGACCCTGTTGCACATAACAATGCATAATCACATTTCTCCATTCTCTCAGTCCCACCAGAGATAAGGTAGTGTAGAGATTGCCTCCCATGCAGGTAGTTTAGACCAGGGGTGGGCAACTCTGTTCCTGGAGTCACGCAGGCACTGCAGGATTTTGTTCCAACTCAGCACCACACAGGGCCAACTGAGCTAATTGATCAATTCAGTGATTGCCTACATTCAACTCACCTGGTCTTCCAGGTTGGTTAGAACAAAAACATGAAGTGCCTGCGACACTCTACGTCTAGGGTTGCCTACCCCTGGTCTAGACCATAACCCAGGCACAATTAACATCTAAATGAATTGAACATGAGAATTTGAACTCAGGCCCAGAAGCGAGGAAAAAAAGAAGATTAACAATGCCCCCTTTTCAGCATCACAATTACCCCGAGCTGATGTCATCTGCACTATGGATCAGAGTTAGGATTGCTATGGGTAATCGCTTGGCTTGCTCTTAAATGTATCTTGGCTGACAGGATCAATGAAAGGAAAACACAGAAGTCTGTTATAGGGAACACTTTTATTGATTTACCAACGCAAAGTGCTGCCTACCTCTCTGAATAAGAATCTAAAAAGAGAAAAGGAAGGGTGAGGAGAGAGGGGGTAGCTGAGAGAGAGTGAGCTGAAAGAGAGATAAAGTGGGAGAGAGCTGGGAGTGAAAACGAAGCAACGAGATAAAGAGCAAAAGAGAGAAGGAGAGCTGAGAACGGTGCGACAGGTACAGAAGAGATGGAAATAAAGGAAGAGAGAGGTCCAATTGGATTACGGACATTAAATGAGATTTTTCAACCGGTGCGTTTATAAGGAAAGGTGACTAAGTGGGGTTACTGTGTAAAGGTTAGACCCGTTTACTTCAGAAGGAATGTGGTGTGAAGTAAATTAGTGCGGCTTGCCCTTTCCACTGTTATTTCACATACTGCTGGCAACAAAGCAACGAGGTGGACATTTCTAAAGACTTTAGCCGTTACGTTGGGAAAACATTTGTATTGACTGAATATAGAGTCACATCCAGAATTATTGGCATCCTTGATAAAGATACTGTACAGAATACTGTACAGCTGCTACAGAAACATGCTCCAATGAGCTGTTCTGGTTCACACAAGCCAGATAAAGATAAAGATGAGCAAAGAAAACTGTATAAAATAAATCATACAAATTATGAACTATATCATATGCTCCTAAAATTGGTGAATTATATTATTTTACATTCATGCAATTTGCACAGAGAAAGATATTATTTTGGTTGGCTGTTCCACTGGATGTCAGAAGGTGAATTCACCAATTTGTAAGTCGCTCTGGATAAGAGCGTCTGCTAAATGACTTAAATGTAATGTAATGTAAATGTGTTAAAACTATTGCCACTTGCAAGGAAAACAGCACAGCCTTTTTCTAATATGTTTTATTAAATTGAAGAACACAGTGGGAGGGATCTTAGAACAGTCCTTCATACAGAATCTTTCAGTCTGCTCTTATGGACTGCCCACTTCAATTAAAACCATCAACGGGGTTCAAGTCTGGAGGCTGAGATGACCATTGCAAAATGTAGATTTTTTGGGGGGCAATTAGCAATTTCTTTGTGGATTTTAATGTGGGCTTGAGGTTATTATCTTGCTTGAAGGTCCACTTGCGGCCAAGTTTCAGTCTCCTGGCAGAGGCAACCAGTTTTTTCGCTAAAATGTCCTGGGACATGGTAAAGTTCATGATGTTGTTTACCATAACAAAGGCTCCAGAACCAGTGGAAGCAAAACATCCCTATTAGAGTGCCTTGCAAAAGTATTCATCCCCCTTGGTGTTTTTCCTATTTTGTTGCATTACAACCTGTAATTTAAATTGATTTTTATTTGGATTTCATGTAATGGACATACACAAAATATTCCAAATATGGCACCACAACAAATCTGCCAAGAGAGGGCTGCCCACCTAAACTCAAGAACCAGGCAAGGAGGGCATTAATCAGAGAGGCAACAAAGAGACCAAAGAAACCCTGAAGGAGCTGCAAAGCTCTACAGTGGAGATTGGAGTATCTGTGCATAGGACCACTTTAAGCCGTACACTCCACAGAGCTGGGCTTTATGGAAGAGTGACAGAAAAAAGCCATTGTTTAAAGAAAAAAATAAGTAAACACGTTTGGTGTTCGCCAAAAGGCATGTGGGAGACTCCCCAAACATATGGAAGAAGGTACTCTGGTAAGATGAGACTAAAATTGAGCATTTACACAGGGAAATTCTTGAGGGAAACCTGTTTAGGTCTTCCAGAGATTTGAGACTGGGATGAAGGTGTCACGCTCTGATGTGTTTCACCTGTTGCTGTGATTGTCTCCATCCCCTCTAGTTGTCGCTTATTTTCCCCAGTGTATTTATCCCTGTGTTTCCTGTCTCTCTGTGCCAGTTTGTCTTGCATGTTAGTCAAGTCAACCAGCGTGTTTTTCCCATACTCCTTTTGCTATTCTCTTTTTGATAGTCTTCCTGGTTTTCACCCCTGACTGACTCTGGAATACTTTCCTGCCTGCTTGATCATCCTGTCTGCCCTGACCTTGATTCTGCCTGCCCTTCTGTACTCTGAACTGGTTCTGACCTTTTTGCCTGTCCATGACCATTCATTTGCCTTACCCTACTGGATTAATAAATATTGTAAGACTCCAACCATCTGCCTCCTGTGTCTGCATCTGGGTCTCGCCTTGTGTCATGATAGGAGGTTCACCTTCCAGCAGGACAACGACCTTAAGCATACTGCTAAAGCAACACTCAGGTGGTTTAAGGGGAAACATTTAAATGTCTTGGAATGGCCTAGTCAAAGCCCAGACCTCAATCCAATTGAGAATCTGTGGTATGACTTAAAGATTGCTGTACACCAGCAGAACCCATCAACCTTGAGGGAGCTGAAGCAGTTTTGCCTTAAAGAATGGGCAAAAATCCCACTGGCTAGATGTGTCAAGCTTAAAGAGACATACCCCAAGAGACTTGCAGCTGTAATTGCTGCAAAAGGTGGCTCTACAAAGTATTGACTTTGGAGGGGTGAATAGTTATGCATGCTGAAGTTTCCAGTTTTTTTCATATTTCTTGTTTGTTTCACAATAAAAAAATATTTTGCATCTTCAAAGTGGTAGGCATGTTGTGTAAATCAAATGATACAACCCCCCCCCAATTCCTAATTCCAGGTTGTAAGCAACAAAATTGGAAAAAATACCACGGGGGTGAATACTTTCGCAAGCCACTGTACATCAAAGATCCACCACCATATTTTACAGTACGTTATTTTCTGCATAGGCATCCTTCTTTCGACGCCAAACCCACCACTGGTGGGTGCGTGGCTAAAGAGCTCTATTTTCATTTAATTTGATCATAGCACCGGTTCTAATCAAAGTGCCAATGCCATTTTGCAAACTCATTTGCGTTTACATTTGCTGGTTGCTCGCAATAAAGATTGTTTTTCTGTCAACCCTTCTAAAGAGCTTATTGGAATGGTGGTTGAGTTTATTTATTCATTTGGAGACTTGGTGACCCATAGGGCGGCGCACAATTGGCCCAGCGTCATCCGGGTTAGGCCGTCATTGTAAATAAGAATTTGTTCTTAACTGACTTGCTCGTTAAATTAAAGGTTAAATAAGATTAAACAAAGTTCGGTATTTCTCCTACTTGGGCAGTTGGATTTTTCTTCTACTCCTTAATTGCTGCCCTGATAGTGGTATTCCGGGTTTAAAAAAAAAAGAAATATTCATTGCCTGATTTATGAAAATAAACTAGATTTGAAGATTTGTCTCTTTGTTTGTGAGTTCTTTGCCTTTTCCCATGGTGATGGATGACAAAGGGATTTTATAGGAAGTCATGTAAGGCCACAGTACAGTTCCTTAAGCTGAGGTTCATTTTAAAAAGTAGAACGCTCATGCAGATGTAATTTTATTTTTAAGAATCTTTTGACACCTATCTTTTTGAGAGAAAAAACAACATTACTTTTATTAAAACAAAAATCTCTTTCTCTGAGCAATTGTATTAATATAAAATTCTATAATTTTCCAATTTTTGTACGCATAAGATATAGCTCAGAATTTGCATTATTTATTGCATAGTATTTTTTGCTATTGAGATGCTATTGAGACCACACTACTACCCTGTATGAGCCAAGGACTACATGCTTTCTGGTAAGTTTTGATTACATTACTGGGTGGGGTGAATATATTTCATATGACATACATGATTTTTTGTTAACTACTAAATAGTAGCCTACAGGGAAGTGTGTTTGAATAATGTATAACGTAACAATTTCTGCTAGTTAGTTTTAGGTACCATGTGGGTTTTCGCTTGCTATTTCTGAATGTTCTTCGCCCAGAATACACCCCTCCAACCAGACATGCTTTATCTACTCATTTGCTGGATGCAGAGTTCAACAGAGTTCAAGTGGTCAAGCAAATCCAATATCCGTGGGCAAGGAATAATTAACTACATCATCTACACCCCTCAACCAGTATTCTACAAGATCACAGACACAAGGGACAACAGACACACCGGTCTCTACATTGCAGATGAGCTGAAGGCAGTCATCATTGACCTTGGTCCACAGAAGGTATCTGCACTGGTGACAGACAATGCTGCCAACATGAAGGCTGCTTGGTCTAAAGTGGAGGAGTCCTACCCTCACATCACACCCACTGGCTGCGCTGCTCATGCATTGAATCGGCTCCTCAAGGACATCATGGCACTGAAAACAATGGATACACTCTGCAAGAGAGCCAAGGAAATTGTTAGGTATGTTAAGGGTCATCAAGTTATAGCATCAATCTACCTCACCAAGCAAAGTGAGAAGAATAAGAGCACCACATTGAAGCTGCCCAGCAACACCCATTAGGGTGGTGCTGTCATCATGTTTGACAGTCTCCTGGAGGGGAAGGAGTCTCTCCAAGAAATGACTATATCACAGTCTGTTGATATGGACAGCCCCATCAAGAGGATCCTCTTGGATGATGTATTATGGGAGAGAGTGGTAAAACAGCCTGAAACTCCTGAAACCTATAGCTTTACGCATTGCATGGATTGAAGAAGACAATGCCATCCTGTCTGATGTTTAAACTCTGCTTTCAGATGTAAGAGAAGACATTATGCCCTGCCCACATCACTGTTGCTCCAAGCAGAGGAAACTGCAGTTCTGAAATACATCAAAAAGCATGAAGACTTCTGCCTGAAGCCCATACACGCCGCAGAATACATGTTGGACCCCAAGTATGCTGGTAAGAGATCAACAAGGCCTATGGTGTCATCACTACTGTGTCTCGCCACCTTGGCCTGGATGAGGGCAAAGTTCTTGGCAGTCTTGTGAAGTACACTTCCAAGCAAGGGCTTTGGGATGGAGATGCAATATGGCAGACATGCCAACATATTCAGCCACCTGGTGGAAGGGACTTTGTGAATCTGAGGCTTTTTCCCCTGTTGCCTCCATCATCTTCAAATCCCACCAACATCAGCCACATCAGAGTGCAACTGGTGCTTGTTTGGGAACACACACACCAAAGCACGCAACAGGCTGACCAATACAAGGGTTGAAACATTGGTGGCCATCCGGGCAAATTTGAGTCTTTTTGAGCCTGACAAGGAGCCATCCTCAACAAGGTTGGAAAGTAACTGTGAAGATGAGGCCTCAGAGTCTGATGTTCAAGAGGTGGTCATTGAGGAGGTCCAGGGAGAAGACATGGAAGCCTGAGATGCTGGCAACCAAAGCTTTATAGACTCTCATTTTACAGATGTATGTTGAAAACTTTTTGGGGAGATGCGATGGATCGTTGGGGATCATTCAATATTCCCTTTCTTTTGTTGTTCAGTGAAATTATCCCATGTGAAGAGTCAACTCATTTAATTCAAGTTAAATTCATAACTAAATAGTTTTTTATTATTTCTATTGGAAGGAGTTAATCATTTGCAATTATGTCTACTTACGATAAGGTAAAATGTTTATGTTTCTGTCTCCATATGATATGGTAATCCAATGCAAAACACATATACATTTAAATGGTATTACTATTAATTTGCATATAATTCCATAAATTCCCATATATTCCTGTTAATTCCAATATATTCCCGTTAATTCCCATGGAAATTTTCCACCTCTGAATATACCCCAAAATGTGTGACACTACTCCTAAGTAATTATTGGCCTTTCTCTTTCTCTTTCAAAGATGATTGTATTATCTTTAACCAGATCTAATATGTTATATTCTCCTACATTAATTTCACACTTCCACAAACTTCAAAGTGCTTTCTTTCAAATGGTAATAAGAATATGCATATCCTTGCTTAAGGTCATGAGCTACAGGCAGTTAGATTTGAGTATGTCATTTCAGGCAAAAATTTAAAAAAAAGGGTCCGATCACCCCCCACAGCAACTCGCCCAAACCTCCCCCACTTCCCCTTCACACAAATCCAGATAGCTGATGTTCTGAAAGAGATGCAAAATCTGGACCCCTACAAATCAGCCGGGCTAGACAATCAGGACCCTCCCTTTCTAAAATGATCTGCCGAAATTGTTGCAACCCCTATTACTAGCCTGTTCCACCTCTCTTTCGTATCGTCTGAGATTCCCATAGATTAGAAAGCTGCCGCGGTAATCCCCCTATTCAAAGGGGGGGACACTCTAGACCCAAACTGTTATAGACCTATATCTATTCTACCCTGCCTTTCTAAGGTCTTCGAAAGCCAAGTTAACAAACAGTTTACCTTCTCCACTATGCAATCTGATTTCAGAGCTGGTCATGGGTGCACCTCAGCCACGCTCAAGGTCCTAAACGATATCATAACTGCCATCGATAAGAGACATTACTGTGCAGCCATATTCATTGACCTGGCTAAGGCGTTCAACTCTGTCAATCACAACAATCTTATTGGCAGACTCAACAGCCTTGGTTTCTCAAATGATAGCCTCGCCTGGTTCACCAACTACTTCTCTGATAGAGTTCAGTGTGTAAAATCAGAGGGCCTGTTGTCCAGACCTCTGGCAGTCTCTATGGGGATGCCACAGGGTTCAATTCTTGGGCCGACTCTCTTCTCTGTATACATCAATGATGTCGCTCTTTGTAACAAGTTTCTTCTTCCTCCTCTGAGGAGGAGTAGGAGAGATCGGACCAATGTGCAGCGTAGTAAGTGTCCATAGTGATAATTTATTATCACGAGAACACTAAAAAAAATAACAAAGGAGAATGAACAAAACGAAACAGTCTTGTCTGGTGTAGACACAAAACAGAAAACAATCACCCACGAAACAAAATAGAAAACAGGCTCCCTAAATATGGTTCTCAATCAGGGACAACTATTGACAGCTGCCTCTGATTGAGAACCATACCAGGCCAAACACAGAAATAGCAAATCATAGAAAAACACACATAGACAAAGCATCCAACAAAGCACCCAACTCACGCCCTGACCCTACCCTAACCATACTAAAACAAAGAACTAAGGTCAGAACGTGACACTCTTGCTGCTGGTGATTCTTTGATCCACCTCTACGCAGACGACACCATTCTGTATACCTCTGGCCCTTCTTTGGACACTGTGTTAACTAACCTCCAGACAAGCTTCAATGCCATACAACGCTCCTTCCGTGGCCTCCAACTGCTCTTAAATGCAAGTAAAACTAAATGCATGCTCTTCAACCGATCGCTGCCCGCACCTGCCCGTCCATCCAGCATCACTACTCTGGACGGTTCTGACTTATACGTGGACTACAAATACCTAAGTGTCTGGTTAGACTGTAAACTCTCCTTCCAGACTTACAGTGCCTTGCGAAAGTATTCGGCCCCTTGAACTTTGCAACCTTTTGCCACATTTCAGGCTTCAAACATAAAGATATAAAACTGTATTTTTTTGTGAAGAATCAACAACAAGTGGGACACAATCATGAAGTGGAACGACATTTATTGGATATTTCAAACTTTTTTAACAAATCAAAAACTGAAAAATTGGGCGTGCAAAATTATTCAGCCTCCTTAAGTTAATACTTTGTAGCGCCACCTTTTGCTGCGATTACAGCTGTAAGTCGCTTGGGGTATGTCTCTATCAGTTTTGCACATTGAGAGACTGACATTTTTTCCAATTCCTGAAAGCTTTATCTTGGCCAGGTCGCAGTTGCAAATGAGAACTTGTTCTGAACTAGCCTACCTGGTTAAATGAAGGTAAAATATATATACTTTAAAATGTGTGATTTAAAATGTAAAGACCAGAATAAGGGGAGGGGTGGGTGGGGAAGACGTGCTATAGGCACATCTCTCTCCATTATTGCGCACTGGCTCCAGCCAATAAGTGCACACTATTTGTTTCATTGTCTCAATTGATTCTTCAATGTTTATCAATGCTCTGTGAAATATACACTCACTTGCCAGTTTATTAGATACAAACATTATGTATTCTACAATTTGTCGGAAACGTTCCACAGGGATGTTAGTCAATGCTGACGCAAAGGCATCATGTCGTTGCTGCAGAGAGGACGGCGGGAAAGTCATGCTGCTAACAGCCCATTCCATCTCATCCAAAATATGCTCTATTGGGTTGAGGTCTGGGGACTGTGCAGGTCACTCAAGTAAACTTAACTCACTGCCATATTCTAGGCAATACTTTTCCACAACTCAATTGTCCATTGTTGGTGATCGAGTGCCCATTGGAGCCGCTTCTTTTTGTTTTTAGCTGATAAGAGTGGAACACTGGTGGTCATCTGCTGCAATAGACCATCCATGACAAGCATCGACGAGTTGTGAGTTCTGAGACGCTGTTCTGCACACCACTGTTGCACTGCGCCATTAGTTGCCTATTTGTTGCCCGCCTGTTTGCTTGTACGATTCTTGCGATTCTCATTCGACCCCTCTCATCAACAAGCTTTTTTTGCCCACGGGACTGCAGCTGACTGGATATTTTTTGTTTGTCACATCATTCTCAGTAAACCCTAGGCACTGCCATGCGTGAAAAGCTCAGGAGGGAGGCCGTTTCTGAGATAGTGGATCCAGCACTCCTTGCACCGACGATTATACCATGCTCAAAATCGCTTCGGTCACTCGTTCAATCGAACAGTAAATTAATGCCTCGATGCCTGTGAAGTTATTATTACTCCCAACATATTACCCCATTTATTTAGAATAATTGATTGCGTACATTTTGATAATTCAAAAAATATAATATACATTCAAACCATTCTCATTCTCCAAATGGAAACATTGTTTAGAGAGCCAGTGAGCAAACACTTGTGATAAAGAACATTTGGTTTATTTATTTACATTTTCAAATTCACTGTCAATTTATTTGTTGTCTTTGTTTGGAGAGCATGTTCAGTTTCTCCATCATGTTTTATGTTATGTGAACACGCGCTCTTTAGTGTGCATAAATATACACTACATGACTAAATGTATGTGGACACCTGCTCGTCAAACATCTCATTCCAAAATCATGGGCATTAATATTGAGTTGGTCCACCCTTTGCTGCTGTAACAGCCTCCACTCTTCTGGGAAGGCTTTCCACTAGATGTTGGAACATTGCTACAGGGACTTGCTTCCATTCAGCGACAAGAGCATTAGGGAGATTGAGCGATTAGGCCTGGCTCGCAGTCGGCATTCCAATTCATCCCAAAGGTGTTCGATGGGGTTAAGGTCAAGGCTCTGTGCAGGCCAGTCAAGTTCTTCCACACCAATCTCGACAATCCACTTCTGTATGCACCTCACTTTGTGCATGGGGGCATTGTCATGCTGCAACAGGAAAGGGCCTCCCCAAACTGTTGCCACAAAGTTGGAAGCCCAGAATCATCTAGAATGTCATTGTATGCTGTTTTCCCTTCACTGGAGCCTAGCCCTCATCATGAAAAACAGTCACAGACCATTATTCCTCCTCCATCAAACTTTACAGTTGGCACTATGCATTGGGGCAGGTAGCGTTCTCATGGCATCTGCCAAACATAGATTTGTCCATTCGGACTCCCAGATGGTGAAGCGTGATTCATTACTCCAGAGAATGTGTTTCCACTGCTCCACTGCTGTTTGGTATTGTGCATGGTGCTCTTAGGCTTGTGTGCGTGCGGCTGTTCGGCCATGGAAGCCCATTTCATGAAGCTCCCAACAAACAGTTTTTGTGCTGACATTGCTTCCAGAGGCAGTTTGTAACTCTGTAGTGAGTGGTGCAACCGAGGACAGAACATTTTTATGCTCTACACGCTTCAGTGCTCGGCAGTCCCTCTGTGGCCTAACACTTTGCGGCTGAGCCATTGTTGCTCCTAGATGTTTCCACTTCATAATAACAGCACTTACAGTTGACCGGGGCATCTATGTTAATTGTGATATAGTGTTATATATGCAGAATTCAATATAATACCAATGCAATAACCCCCCAAAAATGTGCCCCCTCAGTGATTTCAATTTCCCCCTTAGTCACTTTATCTTTCCGCCGGGTTCAGCGTCAGCTGATGAAGATTATTTCATGGAACAAAACGTATAAGATCTCCTAAGCCTGTGTTTACCACAAACCATATTTATGGCATTTATTTCCCCATAGGCTTTGTCCAACGAACCATGGCAGAGTTAGTGCCTACCAAAATACGCCATTACTATTGCTCGCTATACATTTAACTAGAGAGATGACAGTTTCTATTTATTGCATGTTTAGATATCTTCCGTCAGCCTGGCTGCGCTGTTAGGGTAACAGTCTCTGTGGCGATAGCAGAACTGACAGAGGGTTCTCTGACAGAGCGAAATCTGGCATGCTGTTTGGGGCCAAATGCCAGGGCACACACTTCACCACACTGCAGCGGCACACTGGGCACTGGGTATAGGATATGGACAAGAAAGCATCTGGGACCACATTCATCATATAATTAGCAAAACAAGACAATCAATTAATTAGTATTTTTAATTAGAACATATTGTTTTGATGTTGACAGTGATATGAAGTCATGGCAGCTGAAGAACTGCAAAGTTAATCAATGTAAAATGCAAATGACATAAGACCTCTACAGAGTAAAAAAACTGTACAGTATAGAACATTATGTCTGCAGTGTAAAATATAAAATGCACTTACAAAGATATGTAGCTGTTATCATATTTATTTTAAAGTACTTCCTGATAGATCAAAGGGACAGCTGAAAACAAAAGGCTACTAGCAAAGAGGGATTAGGCAGCAGGAGATGTGTATTCTGGTAACATTGCCATTTATCAGCAGGGCAAAGGTAATGACTGTGGCCGTACACGGAACCCCGGGCTGGGCTTGGGTAATCTCTCCACACCAGGACCTGCTACTGCCAAACAAAAGAGGGCGGAGCGGAGCTCTCGTTCCGACTGTTGAATCCCTTGTTCTCTCTCTCTTGCAATCTGTCTGTCTGTCTGTCTGTCTGTCGGTCTGTCACTCTACTCTTTCTCTCTCTTCCATCCATCCCTCCCTCCCTCCCATCCCTTCCCCTCCACCCTCTCTCTCTCTGCATGCAGACACTCCCACACAGATGATTAGCAAACACTTCCTGCCCAGGGAGGTCCTGGGGCCGCCAGTTTTCCTGAGCAAAGCCACTAGCCATTCAGACCAAAGCCAGCCAGTCTTGTCTCTCCCTGCTCTCTCCCTCACACATTCTCCCTTCAGCCACTCTCAATCGAACCAGGCTCCCTTTCTCTATTCATCCCTGGTCTTTTTCCTTTGTACTCCCCATTCTCACAAACCAGTCTCTCTTTTTCGGTTGTTCTCCCTCCCCCATTCTCTTACCAAGGCAAATAATCACTCTTTCCCTGGTCTCCCCCATCCCTCTCCCATTCTCCCCTCAGCCATTCTGACATTAGTCAGTTTCCCTGGTCCCAGCTCCCCCTGGCAACCAGTTCCCAGCCAATACATACAGCCAACTAGGAAGCTAGTTAGTCTTTTCTCCATTATCTCCCTCCCCCATTCTCCCGTCTGTCACTCAAACATATCCCTTTCTCTCCCTTACTCTAGTTTGCCTCCACCATTCACCCTTAGCCATTCTCACATGCATCAATCTCTCTCCCCATCCCCCCAGCTAGTTGCTCAGCTAGTGAGCTAGTTTGTTTATTTATCTCCATTATCTCCTCCAGTGAGACTCCCCATCAGTTCTTCTAAACACTCTACCCTCCTCCTGTCTCCACCAATCACTATCTTCCTCTCCTAGTAAACCCCCTACGTTTCCATTCTCTACTTCTATTCCTTTCCCATGCTCTCCCCATCCTTCGTCCGTGTCTCTCCTCCATACCAATCTCAATACCCTCCATACCAGTCCCCTGGTGTGTGCTGGGCCTCAGATTTGCCATGCTTGCCCTGCCAGAGTGTATTTTACCCCTCAAGTCTCTACCTCCCCCATACCCCACCCCTCCCCTGTCTCCCCCTCCAGTCCCTCTGGGTGTGGTGTATGTGTGCTGGGCTGGCTGCTGAGCCTCAGGTCAGCCATGCTTGCCCTGCCAGAATGTATTTTAAGATGCCCAGCATGTCTCTCTCCACAGGGACAGGGGCCAGGTATGACTCACAAATCAGATATTTGACCAGAAGAGGAGAGGAGAGCAGTACACAGAAGTGTATAGCAGCTAGTCACTGCGTGTGGGAGGAGATTATGGATCACTCACCAAAGGGAACCTAAGCGACCCCCATCTTCCCATCTGGTAAACAACCTGCTATTTCCACCATATTACTGTTCAGACTGTTAGGAGCAAAGAATCTGTTTCTTAACTGAAGCTCGAGCTCTCAGATAGACACAGAGTCCTTTATTAAAATTGCCTGAGGGGCGAGAGAAAATCACATTCTATTGTGTTGTTCATGTATTGTAAAAGCTTGCGCTGATAATAATTGCTTGTCTGGAGGGATATGTTTATACACATTATGCTTGATTTTATTGTGACCTCTCCCTGACCCAGTCCGTAATACCTGCAACTTTCAAGCAGACCTTCATCCCTCAGTCCAAGAACGCCAAGGTAACCTGTCTAAATGACTATTGCCCCGTTGCACTCATATTTGTAGCCATGAAGTGCTTTTAAAATCTGGTCATGGCTCACATCAACACCATCATCCCAGACACCCTGGACCCACTTCAATTTGCATACCGCACAAACAGATCCACTGATGATGGAATCTCTGTTGCATTCCACACGGCACTCTCCCACCTGGACAAGAGGAACATCTACATGAGAATGCTGTTCATTGACTATAACTCAGTGTTCAACACCATAGTGCCCTCCAAGCACATCACAAAACACCTCTTCTGCAACTGGATCCTGGACTTCCAGATGGGCCGCCCCCAGATGGTGAGGCTAAGCAACAACACATCCGCCACACTGACTCTCAACATGGGGGCCCCTCAGGAGTGCGTGCCTTGTCCCCTCCTGTACTCTCGATTCACCCACGACTGTGTTGCCGCTCACGACTCCAACACCATCATTAAGTTTGCTAATGACACAACGGTGGTTGGCCTGATCACCGACAACGATGAGACAGCCTATAGGGAGGTGGTCAGTGACCTGGCAGTGTGGTACCAGGACAACAACTTCTCCCTCAACATCAGCAAGACAAAGGAGTTGATTGTGGACTACAGGAAATGGAGGCCCGAGCACGGCCCCATACACATTGACGGGGCTGTAGAGGAGCACGTCGAGAGCTTCAAGTTCCTCTATGTCCACATCACTAGAATTATCATGGTCCACACACACCAACACAGTCATGAAGAACGCATCTTCTCCCGCTTGGTATGGCAACTGTTTGGCATCCAACCGCAAACCACTACAGAGGGTAATGCGTACAGCCCAGGATATCAATGGGGACCTCTATACCAGGTGGTGTCAGAGGAAGGCCCTAAAAATTGTCAAAGGCTCCAGCCACCCAAGTCATAGACTGTTTTCTCTGCTACCACACGGCAAGCAGTACTGATGCACCAAGTCTGGAAACAACAGCATCCTGAACAGCCCAAGCGATAAAACCGATGAATAGTTAGTTAAATAGTTCATCAATAGCTACCCGGACTATCTGCATTGACCCTTTTTGACTCAACACATCAAATCAAACTGAATCGGTCACATACACATGGTTAGCAGATATTAATGTGAGCGTAGCAAAATGCTTGTGTTTCTAGTTCCGACAGTGCAGTGATATAACAAGTAATCTAACAATTTCACAACAAGTGCCTAATACACACAAATCTAGAGGGATGGAATAAGAATATGTACGTATAAATATGTGACCCGATTCAGGAAACTAGGCGCATGTCACAAGTCACGACTTCACAGAAGAGCCATTTGATTTTTTTATCAAAATGCGTTTTTGGGCAGAAATGCCTTCTCGAACGTGTGAACTTTCATGTGCCTTAATAACAAACTTGTATGCCATCTGTACGAGCCTTGTTGGTTAAGCCTTGTTAAGCCTTGTTGGTTAAGCCACAGAAAAAGTGTGCAACCTTCCCACTAGCCATGATTGCCTGAGATAATGAGTGCAAGAGAAAGGTCCCAGTTCTAGCCATCGCTCTGGTTGTAATTCCGAAAGTGTATACGTATAACTTGAAGAATGGGTGAACTACAAGACTTTTAGTCTGAAGTCCCAGGTACATTTGGGCAAATCATGAGACATTTGCATTTACATTATAATGACATTTTTCTGCAAGAATATTGTCAAATATTTATACCTGGACTTTGATTTAGCTTTAATAGTTATATTATTAGTTAAACATTTGCAAAACAACCAGTTTTTATAACTTCATAACACTGAATATTCTTATAATTTTTGTCCAAAATTAAAAGGCATGCTGTCGTACAAGGTTAGTAGCTACATTTTATGACATATACATGATACTCCTGTAAATCCCAGCTCATTGGCTATCTAGCTAGCTTTGTTTGACCCCGATTGGTGCTTATTTGATGAAGATACAGTCGTTAAAGTGATGACCGCCCACATCATCGGCGTGCCATGAAGGTGTCGCTCTCTGACCAAATATGGTGTCTTATAGGATATACTACACCCCTAATGATATAGTGAAGACTTGTTAAGTTCTAGGATCCCTGAGGAATACATATGAACGTGATTTGACTCATTGAAATAACATTTAGGGTGAGATTTTCACAGATTCCTTTCTTTGCAAATTGAATGATTGGAAATACAAAATCGATCGTGCATGCTATATGGACCTTTTTAGGATATGAAAACGACACTTCATGTTATCTCTGGGACCCGTTGGATGATAAATTAGAGATTTCAGAACGTAAGTACACATATCACCTTCAGTAGAGAATTTATCAAACCTATCGTGGTGAAAAAAAGTGTTTTGTTCGGAGCTCTCCTCAAACAATAGCATGGCCTTTTTTCGCAGTAATAGCTACTGTAAATTGGACAGTGCAGTTATATTAACAAGAATTTAAGCTTTCAGCCGATACACTTATATGTACAGACATTGTAAACATCTGCAAAAAAGCGTAATGAAATTGTTGCCAGCAGAGCTGGTTAGGCTGTTTTCATGTTATCCAGAGGTAAACAAATCATCAGCAAAACGAGATGGGTGGGGCTAAAGCTTAAGAGGGTGTGAACGATGCTGAATGGGTGTAGACAAAGAGGAGCTCTTCACTAGATACCAAAACATTCAAAGGCCATTTTCTCAAAAGTGAGTTTACAAGTCGATCAGCTTTCAAAGCAGAATTACTTTCCCAGTGTTCCTCAAATGCAGTGTATGATATACCATTTTTTAGCTCTGAGTCTCTACTTATATCCAATGTAAAAAAACAAACACATTTTGCTACATAAGAAACCAGGTGGTGAGTCACAAATATGGATGAGCGATGACCAAGCGGTGTAGGCAGGATGCAATAGTATAAAATACAATATATACCTATGAGATGAGTAATGTAAGATATGTAAACATTACTAAAGTGGCATTATTTAAAGTGACCAGTGATCCATTTATTAAAGTGGCCAATGATTTGAGTCTGTATGTAGGCAGCAGTCTCTATGTGTTAGTGATGGCTGTTTTACAGTCTGATGGCCTTGAGAAAGAAGCTGTTTTTCAGTCTCTCGGTGCCAGCTTTGATGCACCTGTACTGACCTTGCCTTCTGGATGGTGAACAGGCAGTGGCTCGGGTGGCTGTTGTCCTTGATGATCTTTTTGGCCTTCCTGTGACATCGGGTGCTGTAGGTGTTCTGTAGGCCAGGTAGTTAGCCCACGGCGATGCATTGTGCAGATCGCACCACCCTCTAGAGAGCCTTGTGGTTGAGGGCGGTGCAGTTGCCGTACCAGGCAGTGATACAGCCCGACAGGATGCTCTCAATTGTGCATCTGTAAAGGTTTGTGAGCGTTTTAGATGACAAGCCAAATTTATTCAGACTCCTGATGTTGCTCCTTCTTCACCACACTTTCTGAGTGGGTGGACCATTTCAGTTTGTCCGTGATGTGTATGCCGAGGCTTAAAACTTTCCACCTTCTCCATTACTGTCCCGTTGAAGTGGATAGAGAACAAGCTCCCTCTGCTGTTTCCTGAAATCCACGATCATCTCCTTTGTTATGATGACATTGAGAGGTTGTTTTCCTGACACCACACTCCGAGTGCCCTCACCTCCTCCCTGTAGGCTGTCTTGTCGTTGTTAGTTGCCCACTACTCTTGTGTCATCTGCAAACTTGATGATTGAGTTGGAGGTGTGCATGGGTGACCTGGGAGTACAGGATGGGGCTGAGCACGCACCATTGTGGGGCCCTCGTGTTGAGGAATAGTGAAGTGAAGATTTTGTTACCTACCTTCACCACATGGGGGAAGCCTATCAGGAAGTCCATGACCCAATTGCACAGGGCAGGGTTGAGACCCAGGGCCTCAAGGTTAATGATGAGCTTGAAGGGTACTATGGTGTTGAATGCTGAGCTGTAGTCAATGAACAGCTTTCTTACATACATATTCCTCTTGTCCAGATGGGATAGGGCAGTGTGCAGTGTGATGGCAATTGCATCGTCTGTAGACCTGTTGGTGCGGTATGCAAACTGAAGTGGATGTAGGGAGGCAAGTAAGGCGGAGGTGATATGATCCTTGACTAATCTTTCAGAGCACTCCATGATGACAGAAGTGAGTGCTATGGGTCGGTAGTCATTTTGTTCAGTTATCTTTGCCTTCTTGGGTACAGGAACAATGGTGGCCATCTTGAAGCATGTGGGACAGTAGACTGGGATAGAGAGTGATTAAATATGTCCGTAAACACACCAGCCAGCTGGTTTGCGCTTCTCTAAGGATGCGGCTAAGGATGCCGTCTGGGCCAGCAGCCTTGCGAGGGTTAACACGTTTAAATGTCTTACTCACATCGGCCATGGAGAAGGAGAGTGGGGGCCGACAGTCCTTGGTAGCGAGCCACGTCAGTGGCACTATATTATCCCCAAAGCATGCAAAAAAAGGTGTTTAGTTTGTCTGAAGCATGACGTCGGTGTCCGTGACGTGGCTGGTTTTCATTTTGTAGTTTGTGATTTCCTGTAGACACTATCACATATGTCTCGTGTCTGAGCCGTTGAATTGAGACTTCAAATTGTTCCTATACTGACATGTTGCTTGTTTGATTGCCTTGCAGAGGAATAACTACACTGTTTATATTCGGCCATATTCCCAGTCATCTTGTAACGGCGTTCTTCGTTTGTCGAAAGAGAGTCGGACCGAAATGCAGCGTGTTGGTTACTCATGTTTTTTAATGAAACAAATGAAGATTACATGAAAATACTGAGACAAATACAAAACAACAAAACGGAACGTGAAACCTAAGTACAGCCTATCTGGTGAAACTACACAGAGACAGGAACAATCACCCACGAAATACACAGTGAAACCCAGGCTACCTAAATGCGGTTCCCCATCAGAGACAACAAGAATCACCTGACTCTGATTGAGAACTGCCTCAGGCAGCCAAACCTAAACTAAACACACCCCTAATCAACCACAATCCCAATGCCTACAAAAACCCCAATACGACAACACAATAACATAAACCCATGTCACACCCTGGCCTGACCAACTAATTAACTAAAAGACAAAACACTAAGACCAAGGCATGACACATCTTTCCATGGTTAAATGCGGCGGTTCGCGCTTTCAGTTTTGCGCGAATGCCGCCATCTATCCACGGTTTCTGGTTAGGGTATGTTTTAATAGTCACAGAGTGTACACCATCTCCAATGCACTTCCTTATAAACTCACTCACCTAATCAGTGTAAAAATCAATGTTATTCTCTGAGGCTGCCTGGAACATTTCCCAGTCCGCGTGATTAAAACAACCTTGTAGCGTGGATTACGATTGGTCAGACCAGGGTTGAATGGTTCTTGTCACGGGTACATCCTGTTTTGATTTTCTGCCTATAGGACGGTAGGAGCTAAATGGAGTCGTGGTCAGATTTGCCAAAGGGAGGACGCGGGAGGGCCTTGTATAGAGTAGTAGTGATCCAATGTATTGCCCGCGTGAGTGCTACAATCAATATGCTGATAGAATTTATGTAGCCTTGTTCTCAAATTTTCTTTGTTAAAATCCCCAGCTACAATAAATGCAGACTCAGGATATATGGTTTCCAGTTTACATAGAGTCCAGTCAAGTTCCTTGAGGGCCATTGTGGTATCTGCCTGAGGGGGGAAATAGACAGCTGTGACAATAACCTGACGAGAATTCTCTTGGGAGATACTATGGTATGCATTTGATTGCAAGGAATTCTAGGTCAGGTGAACAAAAGGACTTGAGGTCCTGTATGTTGTTATGATTACACCACAAGTCGTTAATCATGAAGCATACACACCCACCCTGCTTCTTCACGGAGAGATGTTTATTTATGTTAGAGAAACGCATGAAGAAATCCGGTGGCTGTACCAACTCCGACAACATATCACAAGAGGGCCATGTTTCCGTAAAACAGAGAATGCTACAATCTGTGATCTCTCTCGGGAAGGCTATCCTTGCCCCAATTTCGTCTACCTTGTTGTCTAGAGACTGGACATTGGCGAGTAATATATTCGAAAGTGGTGGGTGGTGTGCACGCCTTCGAAATTTGACCACTCTGTTTACCTCTTCTGAAGCAACATGGTTTTGGGTCAGCCTGTTGGGAAAGGCTCGTTAAGTAAGCATTTCACTGTTACGTTACATGCTGACCAGACCACACACGAGCGTGCGTGTGCGTGCTCCATCGTGTGCGTGCGCCATCGCGCGCATGCGGATGTTGATGTGATCAGGACACACAATTTGAAATATCAAATTAAACTCTGAACAAACTAGATTAATTTGGGGACAGGTCAAAAAGCATTAAACAGTTATGTAAATTTAGCTAGCTTGCTAGCTTGCTGTTGCTAGTTAATTTGTCCTTGTCCTTTGTCCTACAATGTTGGATTGTTATTTTACCTGAAATGCACAAGATCCTCTACTCCGGCAATTAATCAACAGATAAATCGATAAACCAAGTTCAGTTTTAGTAATCTCTCCTCCTTCCTTCAGGCTTCTTCTTCTTCTTCTTTGGACTTTATATGGCGGTTGGCAACCAACTTTAAGGTGCATTACCACAACCGACTGGAGTGTGGACATCAGTTCATCTTTCAATCACCCACGTGGGTATTTGCTCCTAAAAAACAATGAGGAGGTGGAAGAGGCAGGACTTGCAGCACATCGAGCGTCACAAATAGAACAAAGTTCTATTTTAGCACCTGGCTATGCAGACGCTCGCTGACGAGCGCAAGCAGTGTGGGTGCAATGATTGAACAACGTGTGTGTAAATGTTTTTTCCAACACTCACGCAAGCTACACATCCAGTCTGGTCAGCATGTTAATCTACAGTTGTTGTTAACAAAGCATGTGACAATTACAATTTGATTTGATGCTTGTTTTAAGCAATCAACTTAAATGTGTACACAATCCTTATAGTACTTTAAGTGATTCAGTCTGACAAATGACTCAAATAAAGGCTAGATTTAACTTAAAAAATAACAAAAAAATGCTATAAGGAGAAGGGTAAAACAGTCTACAATTGTGTTGGTAGTAGCACTATATTTGATGGTCTTGCCAGGTGCTGTAGAACCTGAACTGACAGTGAGAATAAACCATAGCCTAAAGCTTTATGACTAAGTGTTAGTAAATGTATTTCTCTCTATCCACCTTCTATCACATTACACGTAGCCTTATTGATTTCCTCCATCCAACAGCTGAAAAGTGCACTATACCTTACATTAATATTTTGCACTGTTCTTTACAGCCTTGTTTTGATAACTTTACTTTATCTCCAAAACAACATTAAATATAGTATGCATAAATATGCATAAAAACATTTAACAGCTCAACAGGCTACCGCCCTTTAGACACAAGAACACAACAGTTTTCAAATGAGAGAAAATAAATAAAAAACATCATATTTGACTACATAATTGTTTTTCTGTGTATGTGTGTGTGTGCGCTTGCGTGGATGCGTGTGTGTTTGAGAGATCCTACATCAGAGCCAAAGGAGGGTGACATGGTGTAAAGCCCGCTCTGCCTCTGACATTTTTCCCATTGGTCTTTGTCTGTCTTTGACAGGTTATTTACGAGGGAGCAGGAATAGGTGCTTGTTTTTTTTGTAGCTACACCTGAAGCATGGATAGTCTTGACACATTTATTGTCTGTCTCCAGTGTTGTGCCTGCAACAACCTGTCTTGCATCCCAACGACTCCTACTCTCTCCTTCTTTCCCTCTTTCTCTTCCCCCCTCCCGCACCCTCTCTCTTATTTTCTTGTACTTTATTACATTTTTACATACAACACAAAATCACAAAAACAAAACATCTACTGTAGAAAACATTCTCTAAGGTAGTCAAAATATGATTTCCAAATTCTGTCACGTCTGATTTTGTTTTGCAGCAATTAGATCTCGATTACAAAACGTTCTCTGATATTGATCACCAACAATTACATTTCCCAACAAACATAATTGTGGTGATGGATGGATATAAAGTCCTTGACAAAATGAAATGATAAAACATGCTTCAACCCAAAATGGTGTCAGTTTGTCACAGGACCACAGCATATGTAATAGGGTTCATTTGTGCTTTCTGCATCTCCAACAGAGATGTGACATTTCTGGGTGCTTTACATATATTCTGCCAGGAGTGTAGTAAGTCCTATGAATGATCTTAAATTGCAGTAGTTTATGGCTTAGGTTGTATGAGCAGGTATGAACATTTTCACATACTGTATCTGTGACTGATGCTTCCAATCAATTTCTTCCTTTAGATCTGTTTCCCATTTTCTCCTTAAAGGTTCTGAACCATCAGCTAGATTTTCAATCAACCCTTGATATAACTTGGAAACTTTAACAGTTTCTTTCAGTATTTCTTCTATGCTAGATTCCTTGGTTCATACAGATTCTGTTGAAGCGATTGAATACGATTTTTGTTGTTGTAACTATTTAAATAAATCTATCTTTCTTGTAATTGATTGAATGACAGTAGAGATCCATCATAGTACACAAGTTCAAAATGCATGATGCCACTTTGGAACAAAGGACTTAATTAAAGGTGTTGTCATTAAACACTGGATGTAAAGTGGGGTTACTCCAATTATTGGTTATTTCTACCTCATGAATTTTTGTACATCATCCCAAATATGAATGGAATTGAGAATCATTGGATTGTCAGTTTTTTTATTCAATGAATGCAACAATTTCAAAGACGTACAGTACATTGAAGGAAATCAGTCAATTGAAAGAAATTCATTAGGCCCTAATTTAGGGATTTCACGACTGGGCAGTGGCACAGCAACTTGGGAGCCAGTCCCACCCACTGTGGAGCCAGGCCCAGTCAATCAGAATTTGTTTCTATCTGACAAAAATGCTTTATTACAGACAGAAATCCTCCTCAGCACCACCCCCGCCCTCTTCAGACGATCCCGCAGGTGAAGAAGTCGGATGTGGCGGTCCTGCGCTGGCGTAGTTACACGTGGTCTGCGGTTGTGAGGTCGGTTGGACATACTGACAAATTCTCTAAAACAACATTGTAGGCTGCTTGTGGTAGAGAAATTAACATTACATTTTCTGGCAACAAGTCTGTTGGACATTCCTGCAGTCAGCGTGCCAATTGCACACTCCCTCAAAACTTGTGGGATTGTGACATCTGTGGCATTGTGTTGTGTGACAAAACTTTTTTAGAGTGGCCTTTTATTATCCCCAACACAAGGTGAACCTGTGTAATGATCATTCTGTTTAAATCAGCTTCTTGATATGCCACACCTGTCAGGTGGATGAATTATCTTGGCAAAGGAGTAATACTCACTAACAGGGATGTAAACAAATGTGTGCAAAACCTTTGAGATAAATAACATTTTTGTGCGTATGGAAAACTTCTGTGATCTTTTATTTCAGTACATGAAACATAAGATCAACACTTAACATGTTGTGTTTATATTTTGTTCAGTATAGTAAAGATATAATAAATCATACGGTATTATATTTCTGGCTCCATGCACAATGAAAGTCTGCTGTCCATTGTTTAAATGAACACAGTTGTGCAGCCCAGTAATACATCTTCATATGGGGTAGTCCAAGACCTCCAGCTTCATAGGGGAAGTGTAAAACAGTCCATTTTACTCAAGGTCTTTCTATTCCAATAAAGTTGGAGAGCAGGCCATTTATTTTATTTAAAAAGTTGGATGGAATTGAAACTGGCAAGGCCTGGAATAAATACATCAACCTTGGTCAAATTTACATTTTGATTATCTTGACCCAACCTAACACAGAAATAGGATTACATCTCCATCTCTAAAAATCAGAGTCAATCTTATCTATTAAAGGAGAGTCAGTCGTTGCTTTTTGCTCCTCCAGATTTTATATGCATGGCTTTGTCCATTTCCAGATTGCATGGATTATCAGTTTTCTTATTCACTTTGAATCATGATACAGCACCAGGTGTCCAACAGGTAAAATTTCAAATGTATTCTGCAATTATATCACATGTTGATCTCCAGCAATCTCTACGTCCTGGATTGAGACATGAGTCCTAATTACCGATGCTAGGGGCTCTGTGTCTAGAGAAAATAAATACCTAGACAAAGGGTATCCCTCTCTCTTTGGATCATTTCAATGATTCAAAGATCTGTCCATTTGTTCATATAGATGATTTAGGAAATGTTGTACAATACAAGAAATAAGTACAAGAAATACAATAAATAAAAAGTGGACCAAAACCAAATGTTTTTAACCTGTAGTGACACCCCATCCCGTGAACGGGACCGTTGTCATCATCTGACACTAATTAGCATAACGCAACGGACATAAATCTTCCTAGAAAATCTTCCTATTCATGAAAATCACAAGTGAAATATATTGGAACACAGTTTAGCCTTTTGTTAATCGCCCTATCATCTCAGATTTTCAATATATGCTTTACAGCCAACGCTAGACAAGCATTTGGGTAACTTTATCACCTACCTCTGCATTTTACGCAAGAATCTCTCTCCGAGCCTCCATGTGACCACTTACGCAATGTGGCCGCCTATGGCTATTCTTCAACAGAAATGCGTAAAACTACGTCACAATGCTGTAGACACCTTGGGGAATATATGTACCATCAACGAGCGTAAACTCGTTGATGGTACATTCACAGCTGAATAGGGAGTCATTGGAACGCAGCGCTTTCAAAACCTGGGGCACTTCCGGATTGGATTTCTCTCAGGCTTTCGCCTGCAACATCAGTTCTGTTATACTCACAGACCGTATCTTTACAGTTTTGGAAACATTAGAGTGTTTTCTATCTAAAGCTTTCAATTATATGCATATTCTAGCATCTTTACCTGACAAAATATCCCATTTAAAACGGGAACGTTTTTTTTCCAAAAATGAAAATACTGTCCCCTAACACCAAGAGGTTTTAAGACAACCACCCATTATGCCCATTCCACCCTATCAAATGTTTTTTTGTTGTTGCATATATTGATCCTGACACTTTTGGAGCATTCAAGTTCTTGGTATGATGGATTATAATGAGAAAATAAAACTGGAGATTGTGTGAAGACATCCTGTTCCGTATAAACTCTGTTTGATCTGATTGAATCAACTTTTGTATGAGTGTTTCAATGTGAAAAGCCAATACCTTAGCAATGATTTTGTAATCCACATTCAAAAGTGATACAGGGCGGAAGAATCCATACTACAATGAATCCTTATCTTTCTTTTTAAGAAGGGTGATTGTAGCCAAACATAGTGACTGAGGCAGTTGATTTTTCTCTAGAGCTACTGTGAGCATAAGTCATTTGGGATGAAAATGTCTATAAATTCCACTAGGAATCCATCCTTACTAGGAGATTTGTAGATTATTGATGGCCTCCAACAGGTCACCTGGGATAATATATATATTAATATTTCTATCCATATACATTTTCTTTGGTTAACTCTGGTTAATGGCCTTAATAAGGAAATTGTCTATTGTCTATAACTTTTGTTTTCAGACTAATACAGTTTGCGATACAAAGTTTTAAAGACTGAGTTAATTTCAGAAGGATCAATTGTTATGCTACCATCTGGGGTTTGACTGCTATGGATGCTATTCTGCTATTGCCGTTCTTAGTTCTTAATTTGAAAAGCAAGCACTTTCAGCTTGCTAAACATATTGTTGCTTGGATTTCATGGCATCTCTGCAGATCGGGTGTTTATTGCGTTATATTCAAATCGTGGATTTTCTGTTCTAGTATTTTGAATTGTTTATGGGTCTTCTTTTTCTTATATTTTCTTATAATATTATATTATAAATACAAGTTCAATCACTACTTCAATGCACATATGGTATGCATTATTAAGAAAGAGGAAGAGAGAGGAGGTGGGGAGAGAGATGTAGAAGACAAAAGGAAAGAGGTAAAACAGAGGAGCAGGGAAGACAGCATATGATTAATGAATCACAGTGCTACCCTAATATTCTCTCAGTTCATCACAATTACATAGTGTCTCTAGCGGTGTCTTCTAACCAGCTTGGGCCCCCAGTCGGCCTGAAGGTTATCTTAAGAGTGGGTGAGGTGGCGATGACGGGACTGGCTTCCTCTCTCACATCAAAACATAGTTGCAGACAAGAGACAGATGGATAGAGAGAGCATGATTAAGCTATGTTCTTTATTCTAACAGTCCTCATAATCATCAGGAGATGAAATGCAAAACTGACCTTGGATCATTAACTCTGGGACTACTAGATCTCTATCTGTATGTGTCTGTTGTTTACAACTTCATTCTAGTCACATTATCGCATATTGAGAAACAACTGTCCTGGTGTAGGGATACCAATCCCATCTATAAAAGGTCGCACAGTTGACAGTGCACATCACAGCGAATACCAAGCCATGAGGTCAAAGGAGTTGTCCGTAGAGCTCCGAGATAGGAGGGTACCAAAAATGTCTGCAGCATTGAAGGTCCCCAAGAACACAGTGGCCTCCATCATTCTAAAATGGAAGAAGTTTGGAATCACCAAGACACTTCCTAGAGCGGTCCGCCCGGCTAAACTGAGCAATCGGGGAAGAAGGGCCTTGGTCAGGGAGGTGACCTAGAACGAGATGGTCACTCTGACAGAGCTCCAGAGATCCTCTGTGGAGATGGGAGAACCTTACAGAAGGACAACCATCTCTGCAGCACTCCACCAATCAGGCCTTTATGGTAGAGTGGCCAGATGGAAGCCACTTCTCAGCAAAAGGCACATGACAGCCCGCTTGGAGTAGACATGTGTCATGACTCTCCTGTGAGGATACAAAGGATCAGGTTACAGTGAGTCTGCTCTACAGCACTCTCTCTCTCTCCCGGAGAGGGGGAAAGGGTGAAGTTGGCTGTTTTATGACATCGTAAATACCCTGTAGAAACTCTGCCTTTGGGCACTGGAGTATGGAGGGGAAAGAAACCTTTTGTTACAAGGAGATTGCTCCCGCCAAATCTACAACATAAAAAGGTTAAATAATTAAACAATATTTCTGTAATCCAAACAATTGGAATGGTCCGTTGGTACTTAAAATAACAATTATGTCAGATCAGTTGTTGTTTTAGGATCTCATTAAGGATGGTATAAACAACATAACTGTATCTCTGAATGTGGATATTTCTCAGTTGTCAGGTTTACATCGTGTGGAACTTATATGATTAAATACGATACTATTTGTGAGAAGAAGAAATGTGATCTTGGCCTTCTAAATGAGAAAATGTTTTTTCATGTAAAGTTTATCCAGTCAGTAACCACGCCCACGTGAGCACAGACATTATGCCAAACGTAATGGAATGCCCTTTTTGCCCAAGTGTTGAAAAGGACGAAGAACTCTCTATAGATCAGTTACATGCAGCGTCAGCTGAATAAATTACAAATGGTTAAGAATATGACATGACTAAAGACCAAGCAGGCAGACAGTTTTGAACCAGACTTCACGAATGGTTAGACTCTATGAGACCAAATGGTAGGAATTTAAATCTCTAGAGAACAGTACATTGCCGGGTTGCTACGGGCGTGTTAAATGGTTCTAGCTCTATTAGACCAGTGTGACCGACAGCATGAGCTGAAAAGTATGGTATGGAATGGTTTGAAACTCTGAAACTCTCTACACAGGAACATTCAGTCTGCAGGTGTTTAAATACTTTAGTCTAGTAAACTTGACCGAAGATGAGAAGAAAAAGAACAACATAATCTCACCACTATATATACATCTAATCTAATGAACAGTCTGCTGAACAATTACGGGGTAGACGCTAGTAAAACCAAATGCACCAAATGCATGCTTTTCAACCATTCGCTGCGTGCACCCGCACGCCTGACTAGCATCACCACCCTGGATGGTTCCGACCTTGAATATGTGGACATCTATAAGTACCTAGGTGTCTGGCTAGACTGTAAACTCTCCTTCCAGACTCATATCAAACATCTCCAATCGAAAATCAAATCTAGAGTCGGCTTTCTATTCTGCAACAAAGCCTCCTTCACTCACGCCGCCAAACTTACCCTAGTAAAACTGACTATCCTACCGATCCTCGACTTCGGCGATGTCAGCTACAAAATTGCTTCCAACACTCTACTCAGCAAACTGGATGCAGTTTATCACAGTGCCATCCGTTTTGTCACTAAAGCACCTTATACCACCCACCACTGCGACCTGTGTGCTCTAGTCGGCTGGCCCTCGCTACATATTCGTCGGCAGACCCACTGGCTCCAGGTCATCTACAAGTCCATGCTAGGTAAAGCGCCGCCTTATCTCAGTTCATTGGTCACGATGGCAACATCCACCCGTAGCACGCGCTCCAGCAGGTGCATCTCACTGATCATCCCTAAAGCCAACACCTCATTTGGCCGCCTTTCCTTCCAGTTCTCTGCTGCCTGTGACTGGAACGAATTGCAAAAATCGCTGAAGTTGGAGACTTTTATCTCCCTCACCAACTTCAAACATCTGCTATCTGAGCAGCTAACCGTTCACTGCAGCTGTACATAGTCTATCGGTAAATAGCCCACCCAATTTTACCTACCTCATCCCCATACTGTTTTTATTTATTTACTTTTCTGCTCTTTTGCACACCAATATCTCTACCTGAACATGACCATCTGATCATTTATCACTCCAGTGTTAACCTGCAAAATTGCAATTATTCGCCTACCTCCTCATGCCTTTTGCACACAATGTATATAGACTCCCTTTTTTTCTACTGTGTTATTGACTTGTTAATTGTTTACTCCATGTGTAACTCTGTGTTGTCTGTTTACACTGCTATGCTTTATCTTGGCCAGGTCGCAGTTGCAAATGAGAACTTGTTCTCAACTAGCCTACCTGGTTAAATAAAGGTGAAATAAAAAATAAAAAATAAATAACCTACATAATCCCCAGAAATAATTATTTATCATGAGGGCAAAAAACAATAAACTAGTGATGCTGCATACTCAAAGAAAGGTTCAAATCTCACCTTTCTGCTAAAATAGTTTGAAATTGAGGTGTAGGTGTAGTCACTTTTAAGGACACAAGCTCAAGTACACAGTACAACTATGGAATATTTTATGTGATGTATTTCCTATTCAACAAACATTATGAATAAGGTTATAACTTACTTATATGCTTTCTAACTATAGTATAATCAAATCATAAATGAGTAACTATAAGATTTCACCTTCCTTAAGATACATATTTGTATGTTTAGTGAAACAGAAAATGTGCATATTTTGTGAAGGTCGCTTGATCAAAACATCTGCCCCCTTCACTGTGAACGTCTCACAGAGTTCTAGCTTGGCTTCCTGAACTCGTTAGGAACTTGCTTTCATTTCATATTAATCGTGTCCGTCTATGACGAACAGAAAGTGTTCTTGTTTCAACTCTATTTTAGATTAGTGGCTATACATCGATCTCTGAATGTGCTACCAACATGAAACCACTCTCTCCTGCTGCGCTACGATGTAACGATTGCAGGTGTGTGCTTTGTCAGTGGCTGTGATGTAGGGCAGTGAAGATTTCCCCACATATTCTTAAGATGAATGCCAGCAAAGCCACAACACAACACTAAACAATACAGTATAATGGTGACAAACGGTGCCCAAAAACAGTTAGAGCCTACATAAAAGATCTCTCAACATTAGAGCTTTCTTTTCAGCACAATGGAGTGAATCCTTACCACCACTACACCTGGCTATCAGCGGAGCCTTGTCTGGCAGCAAAATAGTTAATTAATTTACTGCCCTTTAAAAAACATAGCTGATATGGCTGACTTGCTTTCTACTGACAACTGAGATGTACAAACTATGGCATAAGGGAATGACGAGCGGATAAGAGGCCATCTGTAATTTCATTAAAACATTAATGAGTGAGCTTGGATGGACGTAGTGAATGCAACTATTTGATCAGCATATTTTACATGTGCAGTGACAGAATTCATAACATGGGCCGTTCTTACAGTATTCTCCCTGTACAACAAGTCAGAACCGTAGGATAAACAAAGGAGGCATATGAGCAGACAATGAAAGCTCTTACAATATTGGATGATTACTTTTCTCTGCAACAGGCTATAGGATACCTGACAACCACCAAGTCAGAACAGTAGGTAAGTTAATAGGGGGAAAGGGACCAAATTATTAGGGTGAGGAACATGGGCTATTAACAGCTTACTACACAACATACACTTAGTATTACTGTATTAGCTGCAGTGTACATATCTCCCTGGCATATTACATTATTATGCAGCAGCATACAAGACATTTGAACTCATCTTGTTGTTCTGTGATCATTTCAACAGGAAGGGAGTGTGGCAGTCCTTCTCGTGGGCAAACTTTGTCATCAAACTTTGTCATCAAAGTCTGGCATTCTCTGGATATATGGTGTTTTCAAGACAACTGGGAACTCTGAAAAAAACAGGGTTGAATCATGACGTCAGTGATCTTCAGGTCGGATCTCTAGAAAGAGGCCAGAGTTCCCGACTTGGAATTTCGAGTTGGATGACCGCTCAACACATATTTTCCCAATCAGAGCTTGTTTCTTTCAGAAATCCCAGTTGTCTTGAACTCACTGAAGTCTGAGATTTCCCAGTTCTGAGTTTCCAGTTGTTTTGAACATGACAGAAGTCATGCTGGATTGACAGCATGTCCTATGTATTCAACCTTTTCTGGCACATGATGTTGCGTGTGAATGTTTATCCTTTAAAGCTTGGAAAAGAGACCCTTATTAAACCCAGACTTGGACCACACACCCACTCCACTGAATAGCAGGCTAGTAATTGCTTTGGAACGCTTGCAGTTAGCCACTGATTCCTTCCAAACTACTCATTGTTGAATTTGGAATTTCCAACTTGTTGTGTATTGTTTATGTCCAATGGCCGATATGTTTTATCTATAATTTCTCTTCATATGACAAGGATTGAAAATTCGAATTTGATCTTTAACTGAAAAGCCTAGTAAAATGAAGGGTAAATAAAAATAAAATGCAATTCATGACGATGACTGCTTGTCTAGCTTGCTAGCTAAGATTTTGAAAGTATGATGTTGACATGATCAGTCCAACGAAAGCTACGGTAGCTATAACGTAATTTAAAGTAATTTTATCTGTAGCCAATAACCATGGGCCTTCAGAGATGGTCACTTCAAATGTAAATCTATGGCAGCAAGTGGTTTGAATTTCGAGCTCTCCACATAAATTATGCAGTGATGGAGTGTCCGCATGAGTGACAGAACACTGAGCCAATCATGGCGAAACTAGAGAACATTACCAATCCCTACGCTCTGTATTTTCCCGCTGGCTGCCCCACCACCACAAAATGCACTGAGCATGGCTGAAACATCTACATTTTAGAGCTGCCTTAATCAAGAAAGCAAAAAAGACACCATGTTTGTATGTGGCTTAATTAACTCAATTACAACTTTTTTACTTTGTTTGCAAACTGATATGTGACAAGTATTGATACCAAAATAACAAGCAAAACAGGCACACAAAAAGAAAAATACATATATAAAATGTGATGTCCTGACCATAGAAAGCCTTCATTTTCTATGGTGGAGTAGGTCAGGGCGTGACTCGGGGGGTGTTCTAGTTTATTATTTCTATGTGTAGTCTAGTTTTTGTATTTCTATGTTGGCTTGGTATGGTTCCCAATCATAGGCAGCTGTCTATCGTTGTCTCTGATTGGGGATCATATTTAGGTAGCCTTTTCCCACTTGTTGTTTGTGGGATATTGTTTTTGTATTGTTGCTTTTGAGCCCTACTAGGCTGTACGTTCTTTTGTTTGTTTCTCTTTATATGTTTTGTTGCTGGTTCTCATTGTAATAAATTATGATGAACCCAAATCACGCTACGCCTTGGTCTACCCATTTCGACGAGCATTACAATAAAATACTAGTCAAACGTTTGGACACACCTAGTCATTCAAGGGTTTTTCTTTATTTTTACATTGTAGAATAACAGTGAAGACATCAAAACTATGAAATAATGCATATGGAATAATTTAGTAACCAAGAAAGTGTTAAATAAATGCAAAATATATTTTATAAAGTAGCCACCCTTTGCTTGATGACAGCTTTGCACACTCCTGGCATTCTCTCAACCGGCTTCACCTGGAATGCATTTCCAACAGTCTTGAAGGAGTTCCCACATATGCTGAGCACTTGTTGGCTGCTTTTCCTTCACTCTGAGGTCCAACTTATTCCAAACTATATCAATTGGTTTAAGGTCTGGTGACTGTGGAGGCCATGTCATCTGATGCAGCACTCCATCACATCACTTTGACATTCTTGGTCAAATAGCCCTTACACAACCTGGAGGTGTGTTGGGTCATTGTCCTGTTGAAAAATGTAATTCCGACTAAGCGCAAACCAGATGGGATGGCATATTGCTGCAGAATGCTAATGAACTTATCCTCTGCAACAGAGGTAACTCTGTGTCTTCCATTCTTGTGGCGGTCCTCAAGAGAGCCAGTTTCATGATAGCTCTTCATGGTTTTTGCCACTACTGCTATCTTCTGTATACCACCCCTACCTTGTCACAACACAAATGCTCAAACGCATTAAGAATTAATTAAATTCCACAAAATCCCTTTTAACAAGGCACACCTATTAATTGAAAGGCATTCCAGGTGACTACCTCATGAAGCTGGTTGAGAGAATGCCAAGAGTGTGTAAAGCTGCCATCAAGGCAAAGGGTGGCTACTTTAAAGAATCTGAAATAAAAATTATATTTTGATTTGTTAAACACTTTTTTTGGTTTCTAAATGAATCCATGTGTTATTTCAGTGTTGTGGTCTTCACTGTTATTCTATAATGTAGAAAATAGTAAAAAGAAAAGAACAACCCTTGAATGAGTAGGTGTGTCCAAACTTTTGACTGTATACAGTAAGTATACAGATCCCTCGTCTTTTTCCACATTTTGTTACTTTACAACCTTATTCTGAAATTAATTAAATAATTTTCCCCCTCATCAATACCCCAACACAATACCCCATAATGACAAATAAAAAGCAGATATTTACAAATTTTTGCTGATGTATATTTAAAAAAATAAATGAAATATCACATTTACATAAGTATTCAGACACTTTTGATTTTCTGAAGCACCTTTGGCAAAGACGAAAGCCTTGAGTCTTCTTGGGTATGATGCTACAAGCTTGGCACATCTGTATTTTGGGAGTTTCTCCCATTCTTCTCTGCAGTTCCTCTCAAACTCTGTCAGGTTGGACGAGTAACGTTGCTGTACAGCTATTTTCAGGTCTCTCCAGAGAAGTTTGACGGATTCAAGTCCGGGCTCTTGACTGGGCCACTCAAGGACATTCAGAGACTTGTCCCAAAGCCACTCCTGCGTTGCCTTGTCTGTGTGCTTAGGGTCAGTGTCCTGTTTGAAGGTGGACCTTCACCCCAGTCTGAGCTCCAGAGCGCTCTCGAGCAGGTTTTCATGAAGGATCTCTCTGTAATTTGCTCTGTTCATCATTGCCTTAATCCTGACTAGTCTCCCAGTCCCTGCCGCTGAAAAACATCCCCACAGCATGATGCTGCCACCACCATGCTTCACCATAGGGGCGGTGCCAAGTTTCCTCCAGATGTGACGCTTGGCATTCAGGCCAATCTTGTTTCTCATGGTCGGAGAGTCTTTAGGTGCCTTTTTATTTATAATGCATGTATTATGTATTTATAACACCTGGATAATGAACTTTGAATTATGCTTTTCACATTCTCCACTGGTTGAAATTAAGTATCTATTGAAATACTACACCTATCCTGTGTCCTCAGATTAAGGCAGATGAAGGGAGTTAGATATGCATAGGAAGTGTAGTGTACTGTTTTTTTCTGTATACATGAATTACAAATCAGCCTTTACTTAAATCATGCTTTTAGTCTATTGCATAGTTACAATGTGTAATCATTGATGTCCCCGGAGTGGTAAACTCTGTTGAAGTGAAAATTGTAATACATTCATGCAGACACAGCATCATTCAAATAATAAAGTTTGATACTTTTTCCATCGTATCAAATACCAGGTGTATCTCAGAGATTCATACCTGAACCACACCTTTATTTGCCAAGGAAGAGTACATGATCAGTGAATATATTCAATGTACAGGCTACAATGTGGGGATCTCATGTGTGGTAATAACTACAGTTTTTTTCACCTTTATTTAACCAGGTAGGCTAGTTGAGAACAAGTTCTCATTTGCAACTGCGACCTGGCCAAGACAAAGCATAGCAGTGTGAACAGACAACAGAGTTACACATGGAGTAAACAATAAACAAGTCAATAACACAGTAGAAAAAAAAGAGTCTATATACATTGTGTGCAAAAGGCATGAGGAGGTAGGCAAATAATTACAATTATGCAGATTAACACTGGAGTGATAAATGATCAGATGGTCATGTACAGGTAGAGATATTGGTGTGCAAAAGAGCAGAAAAATAAATAAATAAAAACAGTATGGGGATGAGGTAGGTAAAATTGGGTGGGCTAATTACCGATAACACTATGTACAGCTGTAGCGATCGGTTAGCTGCTCAGATAGCAGATGTTTGAAGTAGTTGAGGGAGATAAAAGTCTCCAACTTCAGCGATTTTTGCAATTCGTTCCAGTCACAGGCAGCAGAGAACTGGAACGAAAGGCGGCCAAATGAGGTATTGGCTTTAGGGATGATCAGTGAGATACACCTGCTGGAGCGCGTGCTACGGGTGGGTGTTGCCATCGTGACCAGTGAACTGAGATAAGGCGGAGCTTTACCTAGCATGGACTTGTAGATGACCTGGAACCAGTGGGTCTGGCGATGAATATGTAGCGAGGGCCAGCCGACTAGAGCATACAAGTCGCAGTGGTGGGTGGTATAAGGTGCTTTAGTGACAAAACGGATGGCACTGTGATAAACTGCATCCAGTTTGCTGAGTAGAGTGTTGGAGGCTATTTTGTAGCTGACGTCGCCAAAGTCGAGGATCGGTAGGATAGTCTGTTTTACTAGGGTAAGTTTGGCGGTGTGAGTGAAGGAGGCTTTGTTGCGGAATAGAAAGCCGACTCTAGATTTGATTTTCGATTGGAGATGTTTGATATGGAAGGAGAGTTTACAGTCTAACCAGACACCTAGGTATTTATAGATGTCGACATATTCAAGGTCGGAACCATCCAGGGTGGTGATACTAGTCAGGCGTGCGGGTGCAGGCAGCGAACGGTTGAAAAGCATGCATTTGGTTTTAGTAATGTTTAAGAGCAGTTGGAGGCCACGGAAGGAGTGTTGTATGGCATTGAAGCTTGTTTGGAGGTTAGATAGCACAGTGTCCAAGGACGGGCCGGAAGTATATAGAATGGTGTCGTCTGCGTAGAGGTGGATCAGGGAATCGCCTGCAGCAAGAGCAACATCATTGATATATACAGAGAAAAGAGTCGGCCCGAGAATTGAAACCTGTGGCACCCCCATAGAAACTGCCAGAGGACCGGACAGCATGCCCTCCGATTTGACACACTGCACTCTGTCTGCAAAGTAGTTGGTGAACCAGGCAAGGCAGTCATCAGAAAAACCAAGGCTACTGAGTCTGCCGATAAGAATATGGTGATTGACAGAGTCGAAAGCCTTGGCAAGGTCGATGAAGACGGCTGCACAGTACTGTCTTTTATCGTTGGCCGTTATGATATCGTTTAGTACCTTGAGCGTGGCTGAGGTGCACCCGTGACCGGCCCGGAAACCAGATTGCACAGCGGAGAAGGTACGGTGTGATTCGAGATGGTCAGTGACCTGTTTGTTGACTTGCCTATCTAAGGTCTTCGAAAGCCAAGGCAGGATGGATATAGGTCTGTAACAGTTTGGGTCCAGGGTGTCTCCCCCTTTGAAGAGGGGGATGACTGCAGCAGCTTTCCAATCCTTGGGGATCTCAGACGATATGAAAGAGAGGTTGAACAGGCTGGTAATAGGGGTTGCGACAATAGCGGCGGATAGTTTCAGAAATAGAGGGTCCAGATTGTCAAGCCCAGCTGATTTGTATGGATCCAGGTTTTGCAGCTCTTTCAAAACATCTGCAATCTGGATTTGGGTAAAGGAGAACCTGGAGAGGCTTGGGCGAGTAGCTGCGGGGGGGCGGAGCTGTTGGCCGAGGTTGGAGTAGCCAGGCGGAAGGCATGGCCAGGCGGAAGGCATGGCCAGGCGGAAGGCATGGCCAGGCGGAAGGCATGGCCAGCCGTTGAGAAATGCTTGTTGAAGTTTTCGATAATCATGGATTTATCGGTGGTGACCGTGTTACCTAGCCTCAGTGCAGTGGGCAGCTGGGAGGAGGTGCTCTTGTTCTCCATGGACTTCACAGTGTCCCAGAATTTTTTGGAGTTGGAGCTACAGGATGCAAATTTCTGCCTGAAGAAGCTGGCCTTAGCTTTCCTGACTGACTGCGTGTATTGGTTCCTGACTTCCCTGAACAGTTGCATATCGCGGGGACTATTCGATGCTATTGCAGTCCGCCACAGGATGTTTTTGTGCTGGTCGAGGGCAGTCAGGTCTGGAGTGAACCAAGGCTATATCTGTTCTTAGTTCTGCATTTTTTGAACGGAGCATGCTTATCTAAAATGGTGAGGAAGTTACTTTTAAAGAATGACCAGGCATCCTCAACTGACGGGATGAGGTCAATGTCCTTCCAGGATACCCGGGCCAGGTCGATTAGAAAGGCCTGCTCACAGAAGTGTTTTAGGGAGCGTTTGACAGTGATGAGTGGTGGTCGTTTGACTGCGGCTCCGTAGCGGATACAGGCAATGAGGCAGTGATCGCTGAGATCCTGGTTGAAGATGGCGGAGGTGTATTTGGAGGGCCAGTTGGTCAGGATAATGTCTATGAGGGTGTCCTTGTTTACAGATTTAGGGTTGTATCTGGTGGGTTCCTTGATGATTTGTGTGAGATTGAGGGCATCTAGCTTAGATTGTAGGACTGTGTTAAGCATATCCCAGTTTAGGTCACCTAACAGAACAAAGTCTGAAGCTAGATGGGGGGCGATCAATTCACAAATGGTGTCCAGGGCACAGCTGGGAGCTGAGAGGGGTCGGTAGCAGGCGGCAACAGTGAGAGACTTATTTCTGGAGAGAGTAATTTTTAAGATTAGTAGTTCGAACTGTTTGGGTATGGACCTGGAAAGTATGACATTACTTTGCAGTAGACTGCAACTCCTCCCCCTTTGGCAGTTCTATCTTGACGGAAAATGTTATAGTTGGGTATGGAAATCTCAGAATTTTTGGTGGCCTTCCTGAGCCAGGATTCAGACACGGCAAGGACATCAGGGTTAGCAGAGTGTGCTAAAGCAGTGAGTAAAACAAACTTAGGGAGGAGGCTTCTGATGTTGACATGCATGAAACCAAGGCTTTTTCGATCACAGAAGTCAACAAATGAGGGTGCCTGGGGACATGCAGGGCCTGGGTTTACCTCCACATCACCCGTGGAACAGAGGAGGAGTAGTATGAGGGTGTGGCTAAAGGCTATCAAAACTGGTCGCCTAGAGCATTGGGGACAAAGAATAAAAGGAGCAGATTTCTGGGCATGGTAGAATATATTCAGGGCATAATTTCGCAGATAGGGGTATGGTGGGGTGCGGGTACAGCGGAGGTAAGCCCAGGCACTGGGTGATGATGAGAGAGGTTGTATCTCTGGACATGCTGGTTGTAATGAGTGAGGTCACTGCATGTGTGGGAGGTGGGACAAAGGGGGTATCAGGGGTATGAAGAGTGGAACTAGGGGCTCCATTGTAAACTAAAACAATGATAACTAACCTGAACAACAGTATACAAGGCATATTGACATTTGAGAGAGACATACAGCGAGGCATACAGTAATCACAGGTGTTGAATTGGGAGAGCTAGCTAAAACAGTAGGTGAGACAACAACAGCTAATCAGCTAGTACAACAACAGCAGGTAAAATGGCGTTGACTTGGCAGGGAGGGTCGGATTAACTACACACAGAGGCTGAGTGCGGCTGGAAAACATAAACAAGCAGAATGGAGTACCGTGATTAATGGACAGTCCAGCATGCATCAGCTATGTAGCCAAGTGATCAGTGTCCAGGGGGCAGCGGTGGATGGGGCAGGGAAGCTAGCCTGGCGGGTATTATCCAGGTAAAAAAAACTGGCTGGCTGTGCAGAAGGTAAAAGCCACTAGCAGTGGCTAACAATGACTAAATAGCTTGTAGCTTTTTAGCTGGTTAGCTTCTGGAGGTTCTTGAATGTGTTCTACAAATTAAAAATAATAGCAATTTCGTATCACATTGGGTGAGACAGGTTACCGGGAGGAATAATCGAATTTAAAAATCGAAAAGAGATTGAAAGTAAATATGGGTCCAGTGAGTGGTTGGGCTGGCTGGGGACGCGGCGATTCAGACAGTTAGCAGGCCTGTGCTAACAGTTAGTAGGCCGGGGCTAAACAAGCTAGCAGTTAGCAGACAGGGGCTGAGCAAGCTAGCAGTTAGCAGGCCGAATTAGCAAGCAAGCAGATAGCAAGGGTTTAAGTCTGTTTATGCCTCTCATGCGGTGACATCGATAGACCGGTCGTGGGTCCTGATATTGTAGCCCAGGAGTATGCTTCGGTGGTAGCACAGGAGCTCTGGCCGGGCTAGCTTCAAGCTAAGTGGATGGAAACGCTAGCCAGGAGTAATCATCCGGGGTTGCGGTTAGCTAGTTAGCTAGTTGTGAAGATCCAGATGAGAATGTTCCGTTTGCGGTGGGAATTCGGGGATAAAAATAATAGGTCCGTTATGCTCTGGTTAGAGTCGCGTTGTTCGAACTGGCGAGAGCTTTCCGAGCTAATGACCGGTTAGATGAAGACCGCTAGCAATGGTTTGCTGACTGATAGCTGGTAGTTAGCTGGCTAGCTTCAGTTGAGGGGTTCCGGATCTGAAGTAAATATAAATACTTCAGAAAAAAAGCAGATCCACGCTACATTGGTTGAGGCGGGTTGCAGGAGAGTATTTAGAATTTGAGGTTTAGCAAAATGTTTTAAAAGATATGCAAAGAGAAATATGTAAAAAAAACTATATATACAAGGGACACGACACGACGTCTGACTGCTACGCCATCTTGGAATCCGTACATGGATATAGGACTTGCATCCTTGGCACAATAAAGTTATTATATTCTACTCAATCCATAGGGTTCATTAATGCCATTTGTAAGGCCAGTCGATACAACAACTATGATAGCTGATCTTCATAGGCTCTGAACTAATATTTCTACCAAACGTTTTAGGGTCCATACACAGATCAGCTACATACTGTAGCTAGCTACACATCCATAGGCATAGAGTTATTTATATCCTCCACTACACAATAAGCAAATAAATAGTTAGCTAGCTATGTTACTTCAGCTGCATTGCATGGCAAATATAAGCAAGGCAAGCTTAGACAATTGTACATTCAATTTGCAGTAAATGCTTTAGCTAGCTAGATTCTTTAAATCCACTGTTTCACAAGACGACATCCTGATTTTCTCAAGAGTCCCTAAAACATTAAACAACACAAATTACAATGTCATACATACGTCATAACACTCGCTAGCTTGCTGGCTAATGTTAGCTAGTCAGCTAACTTGCTGAATAGCGATTTTGAAAAAGAAAAATATGCACAATCGTTTGTCTCTACCTTAACTAACATATTCCTCTCAATTGTACATTTTTTTTGCTTGACGTGTTATGACGTTATAATTACTTACATTTGCTTCCCGCATAATGTTTTGTCAGCCATCTTTGCTGAAGAAAGTCACCAAGGACAGATGGCTCGCTTCAAATTCATCATTGGAACCACTCGATATGATTGGTCATATAAAAGCAATGGGACCCAATTGCATAATGAGTGCTCTAACTCCCCCTTATGTGGTACAGGAACCACTGTAGACATGTCTTATATGGGCAGAAAGCTTACATTATTGTTAATCTAACTGCAGTGTCCAATTTACAGTAGCTATTAGAGAAAAAAAATATGCCATGCTACTTTTATCACAGAAACTGGTTTGATACATTCACCTCTGAAGGTAAATAATGTACTTATATTCAGTAATCTTGCTCTGATTTGTCATCCTGAGGGTCGCAGAGATAAATTGTAGCATAGTTTTGTTCGATAAAATCTATTTTTATATTCAAATGTAGGAACTGGGTTTTGCAGTTTTATCCCACTGCTGTCTTCTGAACAAAAATGGGGAAAAAAGAAAACGCATGTTTTTTTGTTTGTTTTCCCTTTTACCAGAGCTATTATGTTATATTATCCTACATTGATTTCTGATTTCCACATACTTCAAAGTGTTTCCTTTCAAATGGTATCAAGAATATGCATATCCTTACTTCAGGTACTGAGCTACAGGCAGTTCGATTTGGGTATGTCATTTTAGGCGAAAATTGAAAAAAAGGGCTTGTCTCATCCCCATCTACACTGATTGAAGTGGACTTAACAAGTGACATCATTAAGGGATCATAACTTTCACCTGGATTCACCTGGTTAGTCTATGTCATTGAAAGAGCCGATGTTCCTAATGTTTTGTGCACTCAATGTAGCCCCATTTACTTTGACGTGCCATAAGCATATTTGATGTCCCTGTCTTGTGACTGTTGAATTTGTATAGCGCCTCACAATCATCAAATATGACATAGCCGCGCCGAGGATGATGACATAGCTGACATCCTTTACCATTTAACCAAATCTTTCACAAACATTACACTCCGTTTCACAGCGTTTCTATAATTGAATTAAAACTCTGACATTGACCATTTTACCTCCGTGGATCTACATTCAATTTTTTCTGCCCGTTCCCAAAATCATTTGGCAATTGGCATGTAGGCTGTTTGGAGCATGTACTGTACAGTTAGGCATTGAATCTTAACTTAGGCCTATGCAGTAATTCCAGATAGCCTAAAATAATGAAAAGGAAAAGCTCAATGTAGCCTATAGATATACAGTGGGGCAAAAAAGTATTTCGTCAGCCACCAATTGTGAAAGTTCTCCCACTTAAAAAAATGAGAGGCCTGTTATTTTCACCATAGGTACACTTCAACTATGACAGACAAAATTAGAAAAAAAATCCAGAAAATCACATTGTATTTTTATGAATTTTTATGAATTTATTTGCAAATTATTGCAATTATTAGGAAATGGAAGACATACAAGACCACTGATAATCTCCCTAGATCTGGGGCTCCATGCAAGATCTCACCCCGTGGGGTCAAAATGATCACAAGAACGGTGAGCAAAAATCCCAGAACCACACGGGGGAACCTAGTGAATGACCTGCAGAGTACTGGGACCAAAGTAGCAAAGCATACCATCAGTAACACACTACGCCGCCAGGGACTCAAATCCTGCAGTGCCAGACGTGTCCCCTGCTTAAGCCAGCACATGTCCAGGCCCGTCTGAAGTTTGCTAGAGAGCATTTGGATGATCCAGAAGAAGATTGGGAGAATGTCATATGGTCAGATGAAACCAAAATAGAACTTTTTGGTAAAAACTCAACTCGCCATTTTTGGAGTTTCATCCAAAGTACACCATACCTACTGTGAAGCATGGGGGTGGAAACATCATGCTTTGGGGCTGTTTTTCTGCAAAGGGACCAGGACGACTGATCTGTGTAAAGGAAATAATGAATGGGGCCATGTATCGTGAGATTTTGAGTGAAAATGCCCTTGCTGATGGAAGGAGGTTGAAGATGAAACATGGCTGGGTCTTTCAGCATGACAATGATCCCAAGCACACTGCCCAGGCAACAAAGGTCCTGGAGTGGCCTAGCCATTCTCCAGATCTCAACCCCATAGAAAATCTTTGGAGGCATGTAGGAATGGACCAAAATACCAGCAACAGTGTGTGAAAACCTTGTGCAGACTTACAGAAAACATTTGACCTCTGTCATTGCCAACAAAGGGTATATAACAAAGTATTGAGAAACTTTTGTTATTGACCAAATACTTATTTTCCACCATAATTTGCAAATAATTAAATTAAAAATTAATTGAAAAAAGTGTACCTATGATGAAAATTACAGGCCTCTCCCATCTTTCTAAGTGTGAGAACTTGCGCAATTGGTGGCTGACTAAATACTTTTTTGCCCACTGTAAATTGCACAACAATGATACATTTATGGATTATTTAAGGTATCGTTTTTTCTTTACTCAACCCGCCCACCCGCCAAACACCATCCCCTACAGCCACACAATATCTAGCCGAGGGGATATAACTGAGGGGACTGTGGGTTATGAGTCAACCCACGCATCACTAGCCTGTTTGATGTCCTTGTTCAATTGTGGGAGCCCGTGTGAAGTTCTCCTGGCCCAGTAGTATTACCTTTTCCAGGAATTCTTCCATTCCGGGTTGTTCCACAGTTTTGGGGATATGTACTAAATAAACATTTGAAGTCTGAAGTCCTCCATCTCATTTTTCAGTAAGCCCCGTAAAAATGTATTTTTGTTCATCCACGGATTATGGAGCTTTCTCCAAGGCTAAACGGGTTTCAGCCTCCTCCATGCCTTTGCTCAGTTCAGTCATATTAGTTTGAATTATTTTTTACATCTGATATTTTCATTGTTTGCTTAGACAGTTTCTCATTGCCAGTGTGAATTTCTGTTAGTAGTGTCTCTAAACTCGAGAAGTTAGCTTCTTGGCCCATGGTCGCGTTCTTTCGCTATGTTTGTTTGTCTCTGTTTCTCTATCTTGTACTTGCCTTAACAATACCATCCTCCCGGAAACCCTAGACCCACTACAATTCACATACTGCCCCAACAGATCGACAGATGACGCAATCTCAATTGCACTCCACACTGCCCTTTCCCATCTGGACAAAAGGAACAACTATGTGGGAATTAAGTTCTGACGACACAATGGTCGTAGGCCTGATCACCGACAACGATGAGACATCATATAGGGAGGTCAGAGACCTTGCAGTGTTGTGACAGGACAACAGCCTCTCCCTCAACATGAGCAAGACAAAGGAGCTGTTCTTGGACTACAGGAAAAGGAGGGCAAAACACGCCCCCATTCATATCGACAGGGCTGTAGTGGAGCGGGTCGAGAGCTTAAAGTTCCTTGGTGTCCACATCACCAAAAAACTATCTTGGTCCAAACACACCAAGACAGTTGTGAAGAAGGCACGACAACACCTATTCCCCCTCAGGACAAAAGATTTGGCATGGGTCCCCAGATCCTCAAAATGTTCTACAGCTGCACCATCAAGAGCATCCTGACCAGTTGCATCACATCCTAGTATGGCAACTGCTTGGTATCTGACTGCAAAGCACTACAGAGTGTAGTGCGTACAGCCCAGTACATCACTGGGGACCTCTATACCAGGCGGTGTCAGAGGAAGGCCCAAGAAATGGTCAAAGACTCCAGCCACCCAAGTCATAGAATGTTCTCTCTGCTACCCCACTGCAAGCAGTACCGGAGCACCAAGTCTAGGTCCAAAAGGCTCCTTAACAGCTTCTACACCTAAGCCATTCGACTGCTGAACAATTAATCAAATGGCTACCCGGACTATTAGCACTAGCCTGTACCCCTGCACATTGACTCGGTACCAGTACTCCCTGTTTATAGCCTTGTTATTGTTATATTTTTGTGTTATTGTTTTTTACTTTAGTTTATTTAGTAAATATAACTCTTTATTTTCTTAAAACTGCATTGTTGGTTGAGGGCTTATAAGTAAGAATTTCATGGTAAGGTCTACCTGTTGTATTCGGCGCATGTGACAAATACATTTGATTTGAACATGCATTTGCCAACATTAACATTATTTCTTGACTTTAGAGTCGAGTTCTTTCCTATTTAAGAGGCATATTTTCGTAAAGAAAGGGGATGCCAAACAGATCACCATCACCTGACTACCTCTCTTGCTCAATCTCTCTCTCTCCTCAGAGCAGACAGAGCACCATCACCGGCCTCATTTCTCCCCTAATAGTACAGACAAAGCGGGCGAGCCTCTGCGATCTTATCTCTGCCTCTCTGTCTGCTGCTCACAGAGCATTCTCATCTAAGGGCCTGTAATTACATAGTGATCGCAGCAGCATCACAAAATACAGCAGATACAGTATGCCTACTATTTTCTGTGTCCCCCCCTCTGTATTCCCTCTCTCGTTTATCTCTCTGTACTTCATCAACCTCTCTCAGTATTCTCTCTCTGTCTCTGTGTCCTATTCCCTATATTTCTGTATATTCTCTCTGTATTCCCTCTCTCTATCTCTCTCCCTGGGCCTGGGTAGGTACCCCGCACTACTCCAAATGAATGTAACGATCAGAACAAAAGAGTTGAATAGGCACTTATCAGCTCTGGAGGGTGTGCCTGCAGTTACGCCTTCAACCTGGCCCGCAGTCAGAGAGATGATTACTCCATCTCCTCTCATCAGCCTGATCTGGACCATTACCTGGGAATTATTCACTATTCTTTACTCCAATACCATTTGTGCGACACCTGACGGATCTACTGTATATGCTGGGTTGTAGATGTGGAAAGATGCAAGATAAGATGTTTCCCTGCACACTGTTTGTTTGGATGCAGTGTTTACATTTTGGATTGGAAATACTAATGTTTAGTATTCAACATCAGTGGCAAGAGGCATTGTAAAATTTTTGTACTTTTTTCTCCCTAATCGGTAGTTACAGTTTTGTCCCATCGCTAAAACTCCTGTACGTACTCGGGAGAGGCGAAGGTCCGAAACACGACCCCACCAAGCCGCATTGCTTCTTGACACACTGCTCACTTAACCCGGAAGCCAGCCCAACAATGTGTCGAAGGAAACACTGTACAGCTGGCGACCGAAGTCAGCGTGCATGCGCCCGGCTCGCCACAAGGAGTCGTTAGAGAGCAACGGGACAAGGACATTCCGGCCGGCCAAACCATCCATCCCCTAACCCGGACGACGCTGGGCCAAATTGTGTCGTGGCCGGCTGCGACACAGCCTGGGATCAAACCCGGGTCTGTAGTGATGCCTCTAGCACTGCGATGCAGTGCCTTAGAGCGCCGCACAACTCGGGTGGCTAGTTTTTAATACATTTTACTAGCCAGCTATTACTCCAATAAAAAGCTTGCAAAAGTCTGTTCTGTGGTCCCTCTTGTGAGGGCAGCTCTGTCTCTCTCCCGTTCTGGCAGGGATGAGAATGATCCTGTCTTTAGCCGTGGCCTGCTCTGGCCCCCTTGCTCCTGTCTGGTGGTAGGGACTGATGGGTCTGCCCTAACATCCGTCACAGACCTGATAATTACTGGACACTACATGTGGAAGTATCTTTTGAGAATATGTATAGGATTGGTGGGGTTTAGGTTTTCCCTAAAGATTTATAGTAGTGGACTATGCCTCATCAGATATACTCTACCTTTCATGATTCCAGTTTGGTCAAAAGAAGCACACTGATTGGCTATGCATACAACTGGTTTACCAATAAAAAACATTATCTAGTTAAAAAGGCAAGGATGCAAATCAGCCAGACTAACTCTTGACAACCAGAGTTGTGTACAGCGACCATAGACTAATGCACACATCCCTCAAATTGTTTGCCTCTTGTTTTTGCCAAACCACTGTCATGAGGTTGACCTGTTGGTGAGGTTTATGACCCCCATAAATACCTTTCTCCCTTTCCTCTCTCTCTAGTCCACAGAGTGACTCTTGGAAAGCCCTTTGTTAACATAGAGAGAGTATGGTAACATCAAAAGGGTGGGGACCAGAACCATATTTCAGTAATCCAACCAGTTGAACATATGCATTGGTACTTAAAGAATATGATCAGATCAGATCAGTTGTCATCTGAGACATTATTACTGATGATAGGATGACATAAACTGTGTCTTGGAAAGTTCACACATTCTAGTTATCAGATTCTAGCTTCTAAATGAGAGAATTGTTTCCATAAGGTAATCTCTGTTCACTCAGTGGCCCCGCCCAAGTGAACGGACATTGGTTATTAAACATGAAACACGCCATTCTCTCCCCTACTACATAAGCCCTTTACGAAAATGTAACATTTGTGAGGACGGCTGTCCAGACGTTAAAAGGGCTAATATCAACTATAGAACTAAGCCAGCCTCAGCGTGAGCTCAAAGTATGGCAACTTGGTATGAACTTTGAATTCTTATCCACTAAAGAAGTGATACCTCCAAGCCGTTGAGTTAGCAGCAGCTGTAAACAAGGGCTAGGAAAGGACGGACAAAGTAGCTGATCTACCACACGATGACGGTACTACAACGTATCCATTTTACCACAAGACATTCTTCAGAGGACAAAAGATCCCTGCTGGTTAACCTGGCCTTCCATCTATGACCAACCTATTGAAGCGCAGCTCAGAGAAAATATTTCTTGCATTTTCCTTTTCCAAATGGGCAGTTATTTAGAATGCATAAGATTCTGTATTTACAATAGCATAGCTGCATTGGGCCCGATAGAGATCCAAACCTTTTGTTTCTCAGTCTTCACGCGCTTTAATTTCACCCAACCCCCTTTCTTTGTGTAACCAGTCGTCATATCTGTTCGGTCCGCTAGGAACATTTTCTTTTATGATATAATTAGTAATCAATGTATGACACATCCTGTGTATATGTAATTCTGTGTGATTGTTTAGGTATTTCGTAAATAAATTATTAAACCAAATTTTGTACTGCCGATTCAACTTGTTAGCCAGCGTTCGTGAAGATAACCAAGAGTTTACGATGTTCAGAAGAGACTGAATAAGGTGCCGATTAATAATTGACTGCTATTGATGTAAAAGATTACCAAGTCTTTAAGAGTTTATTCGGAAGATAACAGCTCTATAAACATTATTTCGTGGTGCCCTGAGTTTCTAGTTAATTACATTTACATGATTAGTTTGATCAGGTAATATTAATTACAGTAGAAATGATTTTATAGAATAGCATGTTATATCACTTAATCCGGCAGAGCAAAGACACGACACCACACTTTCCGCACTTCCCTGTTGCCAGAGTTGTCACGTTCTGACTTTAGTTCCTTTATTATGTCTTTGTCTTAGTTTGGTCAGGGCGAGAGTTGGGGTGGGTAGTCTATGTTCTTTTTTCTATGTTGTATTTCTGTGTTTGGCCTGGTATGTTCCTCAATCGGAGGCAGCTGTCGATCGTTGTCTCTGATTGACAATCATACTTAGGTAGCCTGTTTTCCCCATTTTGGTTGTGGGTGATTGTTTTCTGTGTCTTCCACACAGAACTGTTTCATTTTCAGTTTGTGTAGTGTTCAGTTTTGATTAAAAATATGACGAACACTTACCACGCTGCGTATTGGTCCGATCCTTCCTACTCAGATGAGGACGAAAACCGTTACATCTACTATCAGTATAGGGCCTGCCATGGCTGTCAGAGGGCTGTAGACTGACATGTATTCCAGAGCTGGAGTCAGAGGTGAAGCCATGGCAGCAGACACCATATCAGACTATTAACCTTCCGGTTACTAATCAAATCAAAAAAAAATATTTGTCACATACACATGGTTAGCAGATGTTAATGCGAGTGTAGCGAAATGCTAGTCCAACACTCTAACCACTAGGCTACCCTGCCGCCCCACATTGATAAATAACAGACACTATTGACTGAGGATTGTACATTCTGCCAGCTTGTGTCACGCCCTGACCTTAGAGATCCTTATTATTCTCTATGTTTGGTGAGGTCAGGGTGTGACTCGGGTGGGAAAGTCTGTTTTCTATTTCTTTGTTTTTGGCTGAGTGTGGTTCCCAATCAGAGGCAGCTGTCTATCATCGTCTCTGATTGGGGATCATATATACGGGTAAGTTGTCATTTTCCTTTTGGGTTTTGTGGGATCTTGTTTACTGTTTCTGCCTGACAGAACTGTGCACTATCGTTTTGGCGTATGTTATTTTGTTTGGGTGTTTTTGATATAAAAGAATCATGAACACTTTCCACGCTGTCTTCCTAATACCAACGAGAGCCGTTACAGCTTGGGTGTTAAAACCCCCTAAATTCTCATCAATGGCTAATATCCAGAGGTCACTTGATGTTTAAGCACCTCAATTTTCAAGGGAATGAATATGGTTATTTTCTAAACGGGCTGCTCCATTTGATTTTGAAAAAAAACGTTCTATACATAGTTGCCCATCATAGACATGGTCAGAAAGTAACTTTTTGGACCTAAATGCCTAAACACTTGACCCATTTTGCATACCCCACCCTACAATGAGACATCCACATATTCATCACTGGAAAATATACATTTAAAAGCTTACAAACAGGGTTGATAGTGTCATAACTTGCCGGTCCTGAGATGGAGATCGGGGTGCTGGCTAGGCAAAGGACTGAAGACCACCCCCTCTCCTGGAGCTGTTGACCAGCGTTATGATGGTCGTAAATACCTTCCCTTTGCCAAGCAGTATGGAGGGAGAGAACTTAGTAGAACAAAGTACCTTCTCCCGCCAAAACTCCTACCTCCCCAAAATTGGAGAATTAAACCATATATATATATTTTTGAGAATGTGGAAATATTCAGTGGAGACTAAAAGAACCCTCATGTTGAATTCGTTTTGATGTTGTGACATCATGAAAGACAGTAGAACCACATAACTGTATCTCTGTTTGTCTACACTTCTCAATTATGAGATTTGCATCTGAATGTTGTAAAACATGAATGATTAATTATCAGAATACTTTTGAAAAGATAGAAATGTGTTTTTAGTCTTCTAAATGACAAAATATTTTTTAATGTAATGTTCACTAAGTCAGTAACTACGCCCACGTGAGCACAGAGATTATGCAAAACGTAATGGAACGCCATTTTAAAAGGATGTGCTGAAAAATGAACATATTAGACCAGAAAGCATGGAGCTGTAGCGATATGTTGAAATGGTTGAGAAATCTACCACTCTATAGACCAAGCAGACTAAGGCGTGAGCTGGATGTTGTTAAATGGTTATAAACTCTGAAACTATCGATCACTACAGAAGACGCAAATCCTAGACGTTGCGTTATCAGTCTGCAGCTGGAAACGTACGTAGCCTAGAACGAGAACACCGACAATCTCTGAAGCATTCTAACGAGATCAACTCTGAGAACTAGTGTACAGGGTACGGTGAAGTATACATCCTTTCCACCACCACGACCAGGAGCTCTACCTAAGGACATAGTGATCTCTGGTGGCCGAACCAGAGTCGTACACCCAACATCTCCGTGACCAAAGGATTTGGACGATCAAGGACAGCTCAATCGTATATACATAAATTGCATTCTATTCTTCCGATGTAGTTGTTATTAGAGTGCTTAAGATTTTGTATTTCTGTGAGCGTAGCTTCCGAATGTCCGATAGAGTAACTCCTTTGTGTCACGCCTTGGTCTTAGTATTTTGTGTTTTCGTTAATTAGTTGGTCAGGCCAGGGTGTGACATGGGTTTATGTTGTTGTATTTCGTAGTGGGGTTTTTTAGTTATTGGGATTGCGGCTGAGTAGGGGTGTTGCATAGGTTTGGCTGTCTGAGGCGGTTCTCAATCAGAGTCAGGTGATTCTCGTTGTCTCTGATTGGGAACCGTATTTAGGTAGCCTGGGTTTCACTTTGTATTTCGTGGGTGATTGTTCCTGTCTCTGTGTAGTTTCACCAGATAGGCTGTAATTAGGTTTCACGTTCCGTTTTGCTTTTTTGTATTTATTAGTTATTTCATGTATAGTTCCGTTTTTTCTTCATTAAAAACATGAGTAACCAACACGCTGCATTTCGGTCTGACTCTCTTTTGACAAACGAAGAACGCCGTTACACTTTGTCTGTCACGACTTCCGCCGAAGTTGGCTCCCCTGCATGTTCGGGCGGTGCTCAGGAGATCGTCATCACCGTCCTACTAGCCGCTACCGATCCCTTTTTCGTTTGTCTGTTGGTTTTGTCATATTAGTTTAAGCTGTGTGTATTTTGGTTTAGTTAGCTTCCCTATATGTAGTAGTTTGACCCAACCTTGTTTTGTGCGGGATTGTCTTTTGTTACGTGTGTACATATTAGGTCGTAGTGTATTTTATTTTCTATACTAGACACCCTGTGGTTTTGGGTTGTCTGGTATAGTGTCCTGCGCCCTGAATTGTATTGGGTTTATCAGTTTGGTGTGCAATAGTAAAGCACTTTACTCCGTTACTCTCTCTCTGCGTCTGATTCCTGCACACACACACCTAGTCCCGCGTGACATTGTCTCCCTTCCTCCCCCCTGCTCTCTCTGAAATTGCCACTGTGTTATAACCAAACTGTCCTGTTTTGTTAGTCTTCTAGAGACAATTTACTGCTTAATGTTAATGTGTATTTGTGTATTCTGTAATTGTTTAATTAGTTAGTACATAAATAATTGAGCCAATTTGTGCATTCATCAATAAAGTTGGGTTTGTGCACACTACAAGAAATTACGACGTTCAGAATGACTGATGAGGTAATAATACATTAACAAGTGACTGTAATCAATAAGTTATGAAAATATCTGAAGAGATTTCAATTCGGGAAATATTAACTATTTAAACAACATTTTCCCGTGGTGACCCAACTACTTAGCGAATTAATATGTTACATGATTAGTTTAATCACATAATAATAATTACACAGACAATTGATTTCATATAACAGTCTTCACAAAAAAAGTAATGTCACCTCAATAGTTTTCGCATATGTTGCAGATTAGACCCTATTTCACATAATCTGAGATGTTTGTTTTGTACCTGCCATCGGTTGAGACAGCATCCTCTTGAATACACAGGGTGGGTGTTGTGTTTTGGCTGATAAATGTACTAAAATGGGAATAAAATCTAAATGTCAACTTTCAAATGGTAGCACAAAGAAAATTGGAGGTCCACACAACAGAGACTGTTGACTTGGTTGGGAATATAATTTGTTTTAAACTATACTGTCAATCTGCCATAGGAAACCTATTCAAATCATAGAAATATAGATAGTAGAATAGCCATTCCTATTTAAGTTGACATTTGACATCTTTGTGGTAGTAATTGGAAGTAAAAATGTCTATTAAATGTACATTTCAATGGTGTACCAACTAGTGCTCTGAAAGGATATGTCCATTCTTGGAATTATATTTATATCATTGAAATGACACCAACCCTGTATTCAAGAGTATGCTGTGTCTCAACCAATGGCGGGCCTGACATGTTTGACTTGTTTGGACGAAGTTTATTTGTAACGTTTGGGATTTATTTGAATGCATTTTGAACGAGAGAAACAGGTGGATTACTGAGTCAAGCGTGCCAATTAAACTGACTTTTTGGGGATATAAAAAATAACTTTATCAAACAAAAGGACCAGTTGTGATGTAGCTGGGACCCTTTGGATTGCAAAACAGAGGACTATCTTCAAAGGTAAGTGATTTATTTTATCACTATTTCTGACTTTCATGACGCCTCTGCTTGGTTGGAAATGTATGTAATGCTTTTGTACACGGGATGCTGTCCTCTGATAATCGCATGGTGTGCTTTTGCCGTAAAGCCTTTTTGAAATCTGACAAAGCGGCTGGATTAACAAGAAGTTATAAAAGATGTAAAACACTTGTATTTTCATGAATGAATGTTTAATATTACAAATGTTGTATTTTGAAATTCGCACTATGCAATTTCAATGGATGTTGGCCAGTGGGGACGGTTGCGTCCCACCTACCCCAAAGAGGTTTTCAACCCACTGTTCCCCAGTAGGCTGTCATTGTAAATAACAATTTGTTCTTAAAACCTTAAGGATAGGGGGCAGCATTTCGACTTTTGGATAAATAGCATGCACAATTTCAACTTCCTGCTACTCATGCCAGGAATATATTATATGCATATGATTAGTAGTTGTAGATAGAAAACACTCTGAAGTTTCTAAAACTGGTAGAATCATGTCTGTGACTATAACATAACTTATGTAGCAGGCAAAACCCAGAGGAAAAACTGTTCAGAATGTAATTATTTTTCCCTCTGACCATTCCCTCAGTTGTCTTTGTGTCATGCCCTGGCCATAGTTTACTTTGTATGTTTCTATGTTCTGATTGGTCAGGGTGTGATATGAGTGGGCATTCTATGTTGGATGTCTTGTTCGTCTATTTCTGTGTTTGGCCTGATATGGTTCTCAATCAGGGGCAGGTGTTAGTCATTGTCTCTGATTGGCAACCATATGTAGGTAGCCTGGGCTTCACTGTGTGTTTGTGGGTGATTGTTCCTGTCTCTGTGTTTTGCACCAGATAGGGATGTTTTCGTTTTTCGTAGGTTTGTTATTTTGTTAGTTTATCGTGTATAGTTTCCGTATTTAAAAAAAATGAATCTAAACTACGCTGCATTTTGGTCCGCTCCTCCTTCCCACAACGAAAGCCGTGACACTTTGCCAAGGGAAATTAGATAGCGACCATTTTACAGTTTCTACGACTTCCACAGGATGTCACCAGTCTTTGGAATTGGGTTGAAGTTAATCATTGGTGAAACAAAGAGGCACATCCTGGAACAACGTTACACTGTTGAGAGTTACGCAAGAGGGGAAAAGGGGCATGTTTTGTTTACTTGCTCTATCGAATACAGATTCCCCCGTCTACAATTTGATCGATTATTAACGTTTAAAAATACCTAAAGTTGTATTACAAAAGTAGTTTGGCAAAATATTTCAAAGTTTATAGGCAACTTTTTAAATGTTTTGTAGTGACATTGTGTTTTGGAAAGCTGTTTTTTTTCCGGATCAAACCTGCTTTATAAATTGACATTTTGGGTATACATGGACGAAATTAATCGAAAAAAATGAACAATTGTGATGTTTATGGGACATATTGAGTGCCAACAATAGCGTCTCACTATCCCCAAGAGGTTTTAACTTCTTGACGCTACCCATTTGTCAGCAACCGCTGAATAGCATAGCGCAACAGTCAAATAATATTACTAGAAAATATTCATATTCATGAAATCACAAGTGCAATATTACAAACCACAGCTTAGTCTTTTGTTAATTAATCCACCTGTCATTTCAGACTTTGAAATTATGCTTTATAGCGAAAGAAATCCAAGCATTTGTGTAAATTTATCGATAGCCTAGCATAGCATTATGTACACAAGGCATCAGGAAGCTTGGTCACGAAAATCAGAAAAGTAATCAAATTAACCATTTACCTCTGATGATCTTCGGATGTTTTCACTCACGAGACTCCCAGTTACACAACAAATGTTCCTTTTGTTCCATTATTTTTATACCCAAAATACCTCCGTTTGTTTATCGCATTATGTTCAGAAATCAACAGGAAAGAGCGGTCACAACAACGCAGACGGAAATTCCAAATAGTCTCCATAATGTCCACAGAAACATGTCAAACGTTTTTTTATAATCAACTACCTCAGGTAGTTTTTAAAATATTATATTCGATAATATATCAACAGAGTGTGTAGGTTTTTCAATAACAGCGGGAGGAACAATGGCGGCTTTACTCTGTGGCGCAAAAACTCACTCAGAGCCCCCACCTATCCACCTACGCAATGTGATCTTTCACGCTCATTTTTCAAAATAAAAGCCTGAAACTATGTCTAAAGATTGTTGACATCTTAGGGAAGCCAGAGAAAAAGGAATCTGGTTGATATCCCATTAACCTCTTGAATCTCCCGTTTATCCCGGATCCAGGATCGTGACATAAAGCCTCAGGTAGAGTGGGTTAGCAAAATGGGCCAACTTTTAGCACCTCTGATTTCTAAATATTGTGTCATTCAGGTAAAATGAAAATAATTCTGATCCTGCTCTCAAGCATGGGCCTTTATGTTAAAACTTTCTCAGATTTTCAAAATATGCTTTTGAACCGTAGCAATTGACTAATTTGTGTAGAAATATGCTAAACTAGCTTAGCATTTTGAGTAGCATTTACACTGACAAAAAAACATTTTTACAAAAACCAGATAACCAAATAAATAAAATAATTTACCTTTGAAGAGCAATGATGTTTTCAAAGGAGAATCAGTTACATAAAAATGCACAGTTTTTCCTGAAAGCAGTAAAATGTGCGAGAATACACAGGGGTTTGTACATCACATTTGGCACCGGGGCACCGGAAAGTTCAGTCACCTACAACGTCAAAGTTTTTATAGTGACTCCATAATATCAACAGAAACATGGCAACGTTGTTTGGAATCAAGTCTCAAGGTGAATTTTTAGATATTCAGGAGTCTTATGGCAGGGGGTGAAGCTGTTTGAAACCTCTTGGACCTAAACTTGCACCCTTGCGTTCGTCCTGAATCGGAAAAATACCTGACTTTTGGCCGTGCAGGACACAGTGGGCAGACACCTGGTAAATGTGGTCTCTTATGGTCAATCTTCCAATGATATGCCTACAAATACATCACAATGCTGCAGACACCTTGGGGAAATGACAGAAAGCTTTGGCAGAAGTACTCCTCTCGCATTCACAGCCATATAAGGAGACAATGGAAAACAGAGCCTCAAAAATCCTGCTCATTACCTGGATGATGTCTCATCTTGGATTTTGCCTGAAGCTCAGCTTTAGAACCTTTTGACAGAAAATATCTTTGCAGTTTCCTGAGTGGGAATACGTTTCCAAAGTGCCATTTTCACGACTGTCTTTTTGCTTGGACCATGATAGTTTGTTGGTGATGTGGACACCAAGGTTTTTATCAACCTGCTCCACTGTAGTCCCGTCAATGAGAATGGGGAAGTGCATCCTCTTTTTTGTGCCAACAATCATCTCCTTTGTCTTGATCACGTTGGAGGGAGAGGCTGTCGTCCTGGCACCACATGGCCAGAGTTTCAACTTAAAATGACGTCAAACTCACCTCTTATTTCCAATATGCTGTCTTGTCGTTGATCAGGTCTATCTAAACTTGTGTCATCGGCAAAAAAACTTAATGCTGGTGGCAAATATGCCTAAAACTTTGCTCAAATCAAAAATGGGTGCGGTCAAAAAAGGTCAACAAAGGTAGAAATATGCAATATCCTTCTTTAGCCTATTTGGTATTATTCTACACACTGACAAAAAAATCATTAGTATTATGCATTAATACACATGTATTAGTCACATGCACTGAATACAACAGGTGAATAAGAGCTGTAACCAACAATGCAGTTAAAACATAGAATGTTCCTTTTGTCCAGGTAAAAGGGCAGTGTAAAAAGAGATTGCATCATCTGTGAATCTGTTTAAATGCAAATTGCAGTGGGTCTCAGGTTTCTGGGTAATGGTGTTGATGTGAGCCATGACTAGCCTTTAAAAGTACTTCATGGCTACAGATGTGAACAGTGGTTACCGGTAGTCAGGAGTCAAGTGTTCAGGGGCACAGATTACTATTAGGAGACTATGGACAGGGTAGAGGTTGAAACCGTGACTAAACTTGCCATCGGTCAGCACATGCTTGCAGTAACGTCCTGGTAAAGTCTGGCCCTGCGGGTGAATTTGACCTGTTAAAAGGCCTTACTCACATCAGCTGGGAGAGCATGATCACAAGTTTCCGGAACACTGGTGCTCCATACACGTTTCAGTGTTATTTGTCTCAGCGACATGAACAGTTTAGCTCATATGGTAGGCTTGTGCTCACTGAGCAGCTTTGACTGTTTTCACCTTTGTAGTCTGTAATGATTTGCAAGCCTTGACACATCCGAGGCGTCAGAGCCGGTGAAGTACGATGCGATCTTAGTCCTGTATTGGTGGCTTGCCTGTTAGATGGTTGGTGAAGGGCATACCAAGGATGTCTTATAAGCAACCGTTTCAGTCATGCTCCTTGAAAGTGGCAGCTCTAGGCTTTAGAGTGTGGATGTTGCCTGTAATAACTGGCTTCAGTTTCCTGTAGTGGGACGTACGGTCACTGTCGTGTCATGTTTCACGATTGATGAAGCCAATGACAGATGTGGTACCATGGCATAGGTTGGTGAATCCTGGAACATATTCCAGTCTTTGAAGCAACTCAACCTGCTCCACTGTAGTCATCTGACCAATTTTTATGGCTTTGTCACTGGTGCTTCCTGCTTTTGCTTGTAAGCCAGGAATCAGGAGGATTGTCTTATGATCAGATTTGATTTCACCTGTGTTGGCACCACATGGCCAGGTCTCTAATTTTTGGATATGCTGTCTTGTTTTAATCAAGGTTTGTCCACTTGGTCTCGGCAAACTATGCATATAATTGACAGCTTTGGAAAGAAAACACTGACGTTTCCAAAACTGCAAAGATATTGTCTGAGTGGACAGAAATAATGCTACAGGGCGAAACCAAGATGAAAGAATCAGGAAATGGCAGATGAATGCGCTGTGTTTCATCACCCTTATAATCTGGGGGCGGAATGAGCCAGGTGTCTTAGTTTCCCATGGTGTCTTAACTTAGTGATGATTTGAGGCATATCATTGGAAGATTGCTGTAGTCAATGAGATAGCATTATACAGGTGTCCACTTTTGTCCAGGTGGAAAAAGTGTGGAGCGCAATCTCCATCATCGTGCACTGTTCCATTTGGTATGCAAATTGGAAGTGGGTCTCAGGATTGATCATGGGATAATGGTGTTGATGTGAGGATTGATCCTAAAGCACTTGCCATGTTTGGTCGATACATGGAGTTAATTTGGAAAAAAGTTTGGCGTTGTAATGACCTTTTTGGGGTTTTCTTAGCCAAACGTGATGAATGCTTGCAGTACAAAACGGAGCGATTTCTCCTACACAAATCATCTTTTTGGAAAAGGGAACATTTGCTATCTAACTGAGAGTCTCATTGAAAACATCTGAAGTCCTCTAATGTAAATGATTTTATTCCTGAATGCTCTTTCTTGTTTTTGTGAAAATGTTGACCTGTTGAATGCTAGACTTAATGCTATGCTAGCTGATCACACAGTCTTACACAAAGCTGGTGCTAGCTACGTTTGAAAAGTGTTATTTGAAAATCTGAGATGACAGTAGTTTGTTAACATATGGTAGGCTTGTGTCACTGAGCAATATATTTATTTCATTTCATTTACGATTTTAGAATCTGTAATGATTTGCAAGCCCTATGCTAATGAGCTTGAGCTATGATTACGCTCCCAGATACGGGATCTTAGTCCTGTATTGATGATTTGCCTGTTGAGATGGTTCTCATTTGCACTGTGGGATGTCTTATAAAGCATAGCAGTGTGGTTAGACAACAACACAGAGTTACACATAGAGTAAACAATAATCAAGTCAATAACATAGTAGAAAAAAAAATCTATTCATTGTGTGCCAAAGGCATGAGGAGGTACGGTCACTGTGGGGCCTTCATGTTTGAATAACTGATGAAGCCAATGACAGATGGAGTGATACATTCAGATGAAATGGCATCGGAGGAATACCTGGGCATATTCCAGAGCAGCAAAACAGTAAAATAAAGCATCTGCTTCATCTGACCAATTTTTTATTGGCTTTGTCACTGGTGCTTCCTGCTTTGGCTTGTAAGCAGGAATCAGAGAGGATAGAATTATGATCAGATTTTATTTCACCTTTGTTTAACTTCTTCATATAGGGGGCGCTCTTTTAATTTTTGGATAGAAAAACGTTCCCGTTTTAAACAAGATATTTTGTCACAAAAAGGATGCTCAACTATGCATATAATTGACAGCTTTGGAAAGAAAACACTGACGTTTCCAAAACTGCAAAGATATTGTCTGAGTGCCACAGAAATAATGCTACAGGCGAAACCAAGATGAAATTTCATACAGGAAATGCCCCAGATTTTGAATGCACTGTGTTCCAATGTCTCCTTATATGGCTGTGAATGCGAGAGGAGTGAGTCAACCCTTTCTGTCGTTTCCCCAAGGTGTCTGCAGCATTGTGACGTATTTGTGGGCAGATCATTGGAAGATTGACCATAAGAGACCACATTTACCAGGTGTCCGCCCGGTGTCCTGCGCCGAAATTGGTGCGCAAAAGTCACCTGCCAGTATTTTTCCATGCGATACAGAGAGGAAAGCAAGCTTCCACGAACTGCATATCAATGAAGAGATATGTGAAAAAACACCTTGAGGATTGATTCCAAACAACGTTTGCCATGTTTCGGTCGATATTATGTAGTTAATCCGGAAAAAGTTTTACGTTGTAGGTGACTGAATTTTCGGTTCGTTTCGGTAGCCAGACGCAATGTAGAAAACGGAACGATTTCTCCTACACACAGACGCTTTCAGGAAAAACTGCGCATTTGGTATGTAACTGAGAGTCTCCTCATTGAAAACATCAGAAGCTCTTCAAAGGTAAATGATTTTATTTATTTGGTTATCTGGTTTTTGTGAAAATGTTGCGTGCTAAATGCTACTCAAAATGCTATGCTAGCTTTGCATACTCTTACACAAATTAGTCAATTTCTATGGTTCAAAAGCATATTTTGAAAATCTGAGATGACAGTGTTGTTAAGAAAAGGCTAAGCTTGAGAGCAGACGCATTATTTTCATTTTATTTGCGATTTTCAGAAATCGTTAACGTTGCATTATGCTAATGAGCCTGAGGCTTTAGTCACAATCCCGGATCCGGGATGGGGAGTTTCAAGAAGTTAAAGTTGGTGAGGGAGATAAGTCTCCAACTTCAGAGATTTTTGCAATTCGTTCCAGTCGCCGGCAGCAGAGAACTGGAAGGAAAGGCGCCAAATGAGGTTTTAGCTTTAGGGATGATCAGTGAGATACCCACCCGTAGCACACGCTCCAGCAGGTGTGTTGCCATCGTGACCAGTGAACTGAGATAAGGAGGAGCTTTACCTAGCATAGACTTGTAGATGACCTGGAGCCAGTGGGTCTGGCGACGAACATGTGGCGAGGGCCGGCCGACTAGAGCAAACAGGTCGCAGTGGTGGGTGGTATAAGGTGCTTTAGTAACAAAACAGATGGCACTGTGATAAACTGCATCCAGTTTGATGAGTATTGGAATCTATTTTGTAGATGATATCGCCGAAGTCCAGGATCGGTAGGATAGTCAGTTTTACTAGGGTAAGTTTTGCGGCGTGTGTTGCAAAATAGAAAGCCGACTCTAGATTTGATTTTGGATTGGAGATGTTTGATAGGAGTCTGGAAGGAGAGTTGCAGTCCAGCCAGACACCTAGGTACTTATAGATGTCCAAATATATTCTAGGTCGGAACCATCCAGGGTGGTGATGTTAGTCTGGCGTGCGGGTGCAGGCAGCGAACGGTTGAAAAGCATGCATTTGGTTTTACTAGCGTTTAAGATCAGTTGGAGGCCACGGAAGGAGAATTGAATGGCATTGAAGCTCATTTGGAGATGAGATAGCGCAGTGTCCAAGGAAGGGCCAGAAGTATACAGAATGGTGTCGTCTGCGTAGTGCTGGATCAGGGAATCGCCTGCAGCAAGAGCAACATCATTGATATATACAGAGAAAAGAGTCGGCCTGAGAATTGAACCCTGTGGTACCCCCAGAGAGACTGCCAGAGGACCGGACAACATGCCCTCCGATTTGACACACTGAACTCTGTCTGCAAAGTAGTTGGTGAACCAGGAAAGGCAGTCATTAGAAAAACCGATGCTACTGAGTCTGCCGATAAGAATATGGTGATTGACAGAGTCGAAAGCCTTGGCCAGGTCGATGAAGACGGCTGCACAGTACTATCTTTTATCGATGCCGGTTATGATATCGTTTAGCACATTGAGCGTGGTTGAGGTGCACCCGTGACCGGCTCGGAAACCGGATTGCACAGCGGAGAAGGTACGGTGGGATTCGAGATGGTCAGTGATCTGTTTGTTGACTTGGCTTTCGAAGACCTTAGATAGGCAGGGCATGATGGATATAGGTCTGTCACAGTTTGGGTCCAGGGTGTCTCCCCGTTTGAAGAGGGGGATGACCGCGGCAGCTTTCCAATCCTTGCAGATCTCAGATGATACGAAGGAGAGGTTGAAAAGGCTGGTACTAGGGATTGCAACAATGGCGGCGGACAGATTCAGACATTTAGGGTCCAGATTGTCAAGCCCAGCTGATTTGTGTAGGTCCAGGTTTTGCAGCTCTTTCAGAACATCTGCTATCTGGATTTGGGTAAAGGAGAAGCTGGGGAGGCGTGGGCAAGTAGCTGCGGATGGGGGGTTGGCCGAGGTTGGAGAAGCCAAGAGGAAGGCATGGCCAGTCGTTGAGAAATGCTTGTTGAAGTTTTCGATTATCACGGATTTATCGGTGGTGACCGTGTTACCTAGCGGCAGTGCAGAGGGCAGCTGTGAGGAGGTGCTCTTGTTCTCCATGGACTTTACAGTGTTCCAGAACTTTTTGGAGTTAGAGCTACAGGATGCAGCGGGGACTATTCGATGCTATTGCAGTCCGCCATAGGATGTTTTTGTGCTGGTCGAGGGCACCATCATGCTTCATTATAGGGATGGTGCTATGCTTCCTCCAGACGTGACGCTTGGCATTCAGGCAAAAGTGTTCAATTGTAGTTTCATCAGACTAGAGAATCTTGTTTCTCATGGTCTGATTGTCCTTTAGGTGCCTCTTGGCAAACTCCAAACGGGCTGTCATGTGCCTTTTACCGAGGAGTGGATTCTGTCTTGCCACTCTACCATGAAGGCCTGATTGGTATATTGCTGCAGAGATAGTTGTCCTTCTGGAAGGTTCTCCCATCTCCACAGAGGAACTCTAGAGCCCTGTCAGAGTGACCATTGGGTTCTTGGTCACCTCCCTGACCAAGGCCCTTGTCCCTCGATTGCTCAGTTTGGCAGGGAGGCCAGCTCTAGGAAGTGTCTTGGTGGTTCCTATCTTCTTCCATTTAAGAATAATGTAGGCCACTGTGTTCTTGGGGACCTTAAATGCTGCAGAAATGTTTTGGTACCCTTCCCCAGATCTGTGCCTCGACGCAATCCTGTCTTGGAGCTCTACGGACAATTCCTTTGACTTTGTGGTTTTTGCTCTGACATTCTCTGTCAACTGTGGGACCTTATTTAAACATGTGTGTGCCTTTCCAAATCATGTCAAATCAATTGAATTTACCACAGGTGGAGTTCAATCAAGTTGTAGAAACATCTCAAGGATGATCAATGGAAACCTGAACTCAATTTCGGTCTCATAGCAAAGGGTCTAAATACCTATGTAAATGAGGTATTTCTGTTTTTTACTTTGAATAAATTTGCACACAAAAATCTAAAAATCAGTTTTTGCTTTGACAACCAATTTGACATGCTATGAAACTTCACGTTGGTGCTTATGGGTCCTTTTAGATTGAAATGCTCATGTACTGTATATGCTTTTGCTGCAGCACCTTGGCATACTTTCCAATCTCAGAGGACCACACACACACACACACACACACACACACACACACACACACACACACCACTGCAAAGCTTAGGCTGAGAGAAAGAAAGGGAGAGAAAACGGAACACTCACTAACCACCATCCCCAGAGAAATATAGCCAAGAGCAAATTTCAGATTATTAAATTCTAAAGCGATAATCTTATACATTTTTTAAGGTATGAAATCAACAGGTCTTTAAGCACCTGTGGTCTTAGTTGGTCCTATTATAATAATTTCCTCTCCTAAAATATACACCGTCATTCTGTTGTTTGATGCGGTGTCGATTTATGACTATCCATTGACTAACCATATTTAGATGGCCGTAAGGCTTTCTGTAATAAGATAACTGAAGGACAACCAATGAATCCTAATGAAGGCTTATTGTGTATAATGTGAGAGGGTACACACCACGGGTCCCTGCCATCTCCCTAACACACACGTGTGCAGTACATACACACACACACTTTGTCCGCAAGACGCTTTTAGCAGTCTGCTAGGCTTTTCTTTCAGTGATGCAGAGCTCAGGTCGTGGTACGTTAGCTATCTTCACATCTCCTGTCAGTCAGTCTTCAGTGTGCATGCCTGTCCGCATTAGTCTCCTCACAGAGACATCCAGCAGTCTCAACATAACAAGGCCGGCCCAGTGCAGTGCCCCCAACCTCTGGGGACACTAGGCAGGCCTTGTGAGCAGTGCACTTTCCACTTAGTTAGGCTGCCATCAGACTACAAAAAGTATCTTGTGGAATGTGACTGTGTGTGTGTGTGTGTGTGTGTGTGTGTGTGTGTGTGTGTGTGTGTGTGTGTGTGTGTGTGTGTGTGTGTGTGTGTGTGTGTGTGTGTGTGTGTGTGTGTGTGTGTGTGTGTGTGTGTAAAATAGGGGGTGGGAGGAGGTTAGTTGAGGCGAAGGGGTGAGTGTCGGTGGAGATTGGGGTTGGGAGGAGTTTCTTTGGGCTCCTCTGCATTTCTTAAATTGCAACATCTTTCATGCGTTGAGAGAGAATTTTCCCTGACAAGCAGTTCCACAGGATTAGGCTTTGTGGAATAGGACTTCTGAAGCACCATGTATGAAGGAAGAGTAGGAAGAGGGGAGGAAGGGAAGAGGCATCAGTAATGCTATCAGCATTGGAGGTGATTTGAAAGTGATTTGCCTCATATTGTATGTATTGAATAAGAGATTAGCTTTAAGGTCATGTACATGTGTTTGGTATTTCAACTACAGCAGAAGGAGAAGGAAAAATAGATAGAATAAATACATATAAGTTTTGGCTACGACATGCTGTATAACTGTAGTATTTGGATTAGGACTTTTCTGTTCAAAAAAAACTTTCTAGTAAATCTGGATACCCAAGGCCAAATATGATATACTATTCATATACTATTTTGTTCACTGAGAACCCAGTAGTCATATTATAGGTCAGGTTAACTGTTTCAACCCTTACATTCTGCATCGATCGAAGATCATCTACCTAAAAACTAAAAATAAACCCCATATTAATATTTTTAGTGAAGGCCGGCACCCAAATGACAAGTGTCAGGGGCATCCTTACTCAAGGAACAAATGTGCTCCCAAGACACAGCACTTCTCCTCCCAAAACAACAGCGCCCACCCCATCCCTCTCTCCACTCATCCCCGTAAATTGGATGGATTGGATGTAATGGGGTTCCCTACTATAACTCATTCTACTGGCCAGATCAACTGTACAGAACTTGAACTCCATCCTCAGTCACATTTTACAGTCAACCTGACAATACATTTTGGGGTCAAAGCACTTTTTCCCCCCCAAAGTGAGGGGATTTAAGCAGTTAAGTAGGTCCCCTGTTCTCTCCAGAGTTGAGAGAGGCTGGGTTGTAATTCCTGGCTGGCTGGCTGGAAGATTCAACACTGGCCTGCCCTCCACTCTCTGCAGCCTGGAAAAGACCATTTCATTCTCTCCTTATTACCTTGGATTGGTTCCTAGGGGCTGGGCGAGGAACGAGGTATTTGAGGTTGTTGAAGTCTGAGATGTCGTGTTATACAGAGAAACATGGGGGAAATGTAGTTAAGCCATGCCTGAGGGATGCAATGAAAATGTTTATAGGATCAGCTGGAGATGTCTTTATGTGTGGACGTACATGATGTGTACCGGTATTCGGGTGGAACTATACATGTAACATACATGACTCCACATACATTCTGATGTAAGGTGAATAAGAGTCAATTTCCCCCATCCCCCATCCATATCCAGGACCAACTAATGGGCAAACAAAGATTTCCAATCTCTCCCTGACATGACATCTCTGACCTCAGGAACCCCCATGTAAGCCAGCATGACAGCTGGTTTTATATAATTTTTTTTGGGGGGGGGGGGTTGTATCATTTGATTTACACAACATGCCTACCACTTTGAAGATGCAGAATAATTTTTATTCTGAAACAAGAAATAAGACACAAAAAAATGAAAACTTGAGCGTGCATAACTATTGACCCCCCCCCCAAAGTCAATACTTTGCAGAGCCACCTTTTGCAGCAATTACAGCTGCAAGTCTCTTGGAGTATGTCTCTATAAGCCTGGCACATCGAGTCACTGGGATTTTTGCCCATTCTTCAAGGTAAAACTGCTCCAACTCCTTCAAGTTGGATGGGTTCTGCTGGTGCTGTCACGGTCATCTGTAGAATAAACGGACAAAGGCGCAACGTGCGTAGAGTTCCACGTTTAAATTTATGAAACTCACCGAAACAATACAGAAGAATGAAACTAACGTACAGCCTAGTAGGGCTCACAAGCAACAATACATAAACAAGATCCCACAAACAACAGGTGGGAAAAGGCTACCTAAATATGATACCCAATCAGAGACAACGATAGACAGCTGCATCTGATTGGGAACCATACCAAGCCAACCTAGAAATAAAGAACCTAGAATGCCCACCCTAGTCACACCCCGACCTAACCAAAATAGAGAATAAAGGATCTCCATGGTCAGGGCGTGACAGGTGTACAGCAATCTTTAAGTTATACCACAGATTCTGAATTGGATTGAGGTCTGGGCTTTGACTAGGCCATTCCAAGAAATTAAATGTTTCCTCTTAAACCACTAGAGTGTCACTTTAGCAGTATGCTCAGGGTCATTGACCTGCTGGAAAGTGAACCTTCATCCCAGTCTCTGGGAAGACAAACAGGTTTCCATCAAGAATTTCCCTGTATTTAGCGCCATCCATCATTCCTTCAATTCTGACCAGTTTCTTAGTCCCTCCCGATAGAAAACATCCCCGCAGCATGATGCTGCCACCAGCATGCTTCACTGTGGGGATGGTGTTCGAGGTGATGAGAGGTGTTGGGTTTGCGCCAGACATAGCTTTTCCTTGATGGCCAAAAAGCAACATTTTATTCTCATCTAGCCAGAGTACCTTCTTCCATATGTTTGGGAGTCTCCCACATGCCTTTTGGCAAACACCAAAAGTGTTTGCTTACTATTTTCTTTAAGCAATGGCTTTTTTTCTGGACACTCTTCCGTAAAGCCCAGCTCTGTGGAGTGTATGGCTTAAATTGGTCTTATGGATAGATACTCCAATCTCCACTGTGGAGCTTTGCAGCTCCTTCAGGGTTATCTTTGGTCTCTTTGGTGCCTCTGATTAATGCCCTCCTTGCCTGGTCCATGAGTTTTGGTGGGCGGCCATCTCTTGGAACGATTGTTGTGGTGCCCTATTCTTGTTTTTTTAGATAATTGATTTTTTTTAAATGGTGCTCCGTGGAATGTTCAACGTTTTGGATATTTTTTCATAACCCAGAGCTGATCTGTACTTCTCAACTTTGTCCCTGACCTGTTTGGAGAGCTCATTGGTCTTCATAGTGCCGCTTGCTTGGTGGTGCCCCTTGTTTAGTGGTGTTGTAGACTCTGGGGCCTTTCAGAACAGGTGTACATATACTGAGATCTGGTGACAACAGATCATGTGACACTTAAATAAAGTCCACCTTTGTGCAATCAAACTAATTATGTGATTTAAGGTAATTGGTTGCACCAGATCTTATTTAGGGGCTTCATAGCAAAGGGAGTGAATACATACATAAGCACGCACCACTTTTCCCATTTTTTAAAATTTTTATTCATTTCACTTCACCAATATGGAGTCATTTGTGTATTTCCATTACATGAAATCCAAATAAAAATCTATTTAAATGAATTTGTAATGCAATAAAATAGGAAAAACGCCAAAAAGGTGAATACTTTTGCAAGGCACTGTATGTGCATACACAAGGAGGCTGGTGTGACGATCTATAGGAGGATGGGCTCATTGTAATGACTGAATCGAATCAATGGAACAGAGTGAAACACTTTGTTTATATGTGTTTGGTACCATTCCATGTATCACATTCCAGCCATTAAAATGAGCCCGTCCTCCTATATCTCCTCCCAGCAGCCTCCTCTGGTGCATAAATGTCCGATGGGCTGAGCATGAGTATAAAACAGGGTTTGTTTACAAAGCTGGGGCTCGAACAGGCTTGGCCCCTCAATGGCCTTTTTTCTTAATCATGCCAATCACTCTTCACCTTTTTGTACACTAATAGGGCTCCATTTACAGCATAATAACTGCTCCTGTGAGTCTGAATAAATTATCATACTAATCAGCGTTTTCCTGCATCTGGGAGAAAGAAACTCACTCAGAGTGAAATGAAAGAAATAAAGCTGAAATAAATCACTCTCTACCATTATTCTGGCATTTCACATTCTTAAAATAAAGTGGTGATCCTAACGGACCTAAAATGGTGAATTTACACTAGGATTAAATGTCAGGAATTGTGAAAAACTGAGATTAAATGTATTTGGCTAAGGTGGAGGTAAATTTCCGACTTCAACTGTATATACACTGCTCAAAAAAATGAAGGGAACACTTAACTCCAGGTCAATGTAACTCCAAGTCAATCACACTTCTGTGAAATCAAACTGTCCACTTAGGAAGCAACACTGATTGACAATAAATGTCACGTGCTGTTGTGCAAATGGAATAGAAAACAGGTGAAAATTATAGGCAATTATCAAGACACAGACCACTTCTCAGTTCCTATGCTTCCTGGCTGATGTTTTGGTCACTTTTGAATGCTGGCGGTGCTTTCACTCTAGTGGTAGCATGAGACGGAGTCTACAACCCACACAAGTGGCTCAGGTAGTGCAGCTCATCCAGGATGGCACATCAATGCGAGCTGTGGCAAAAAGGTTTGCTGTGTCTGTCAGCGTAGTGTCCAGAGCATGGAGGCGCTACCAAGAGTCAGGCCAGTACATCAGGAGACGTGGAGGAGGCCGTAGGAGGGCAACAACCCAGCAGCAGGACCGTTACCTCCGCCTTTGTGCAAGGAGGAGCAGGAGAAGCACTGCCAGAGCCCTGCAAAATGACCTCCAGCAGGCCGCAAATGTGCATGTGTCTGCTCAAACGGTCAGAAACAGACTCCATGAGGGTGGTATGAGGGCCCGACATCCACAGGTGGGGGTTGTGCTTACAGCCCAACACCGTGCAGGACGTTTGGCATTTGCCAGAGAACACCAAGATTGGCAAATTCGCTACTGGCGCCCTGTGCTCTTCACAGATGAAAGTAGGTTCACACTGAGCACGTGACAGAGTCTGGAGACGCCGTGGAGAATGTTCTGCTGCCTGCAACATCCTCCAGCATGACCGGTTTGGAGGTGGGTCAGTCATGGTGTGGGGTGGCATTTCTTTGGGGGGGCCGCACAGCCCTCCATGTGCTCGCCAGAGGTAGCTTGACTGCCATTAGGTACCGAGATGAGATCCTCAGACCCCTTGTGAGACCATGGGCTGGTGCGGTTGGCCCTGGGTTCCTCCTCATGCAAGACAATACTAGACCTCATGTGGCTGGAGTGTGTCAGCAGTTCCTGCAAAAGGAAAGCATTGATGATATGGACTGGCCCACCCGTTCCCCAGACCTGAATCCAATTGAGCACATCTGGGACATCATGTCTCGCTCCATCTACCAACGCCACGTTGCACCACAGACTGTCCAGGAGTTGGCGGATGCTTTAGTCCAGGTCTGGGAGGAGATCCCTCAGGAGACCATCTGCCACCTCATCAGGAGCATGCCCAGGCATTATAGAGAGGTCATACAGGCACGTGGAGGCCACACACACTACTGAGCTTCATTTTGACTTGTTTTAAGGACATTACATCAAAGTTGGACCAGCCTGTAGTGTGGTTTTCCACTTTATGAGTGTGACTCCAAATCCAGACCTTCATGGGTTGATAAATTTGATTTCCGTTGATAATTTGTGTGATTTTGTTGCCAGCACATTCAACTATGTAAAGAAAAAAGTATTTCATAATAATATTTAATTCATTCAGATCTAGGATGTGTTATTTTAGTGTTCCCTTTATTTTTTGGAGCAGTGTATATAAACAGTTGAAGTCGGATGTTTACCGCCACCTTAGCCAAATACATTTAAACGTATTTCTTCACAATTCCTCACATTTAATTCATGTAAAAGGATCACCACTTTATTTTAAGAAAGTAAAATGTCATAATAGAGAGAATGCTTTATTTCAGCTTTTATTTCTTTCATCACATGTCCAGTGGGTCAGAGGTTTACATACACTCAATTAGCATTTGGTAGCATTGCCTTTAAATTGTTTAACTTGGGTCAAACATTTCTGGTAGCCTTCCACAAGCTTCCCACAATAAGTTGGGTGAATTTTGGCCCATTCCTCCTGACAGAGCTGGTGTAACTGAGTCAGGTTTATAGGCCTCTTTGCTCACACACACTTTTTCAGTTCTGCCCACAAACTTTCTATAGGAATGAGGTCAGGGCTTTGTGATGGCCACTCCAATACCTTGACTTTGTTGTCCTTAAGCTATTTTTCCACAACTTTGAAAGTACGCTTGGGGTTATGGTCCATTTGGAAGACCCATTTGCGACCAAGCTTGAACTTCCTGACTGATGTCTTGAGATGTTGCTTCAATATATCCACACATTTTTCCTCCTCATCATGCTATCTATTTTGTGAAGTGCACTAGTCCCTCCTGCTGCAAAGCACCCCCAAAACATGATGCTGCCACCTCTGTGCTTCGTGGATGGGATGGGGTTCTTCGACTTGCAAGCCTCCCCCATTTTCCTCTTCACATAACGATGGTCATTATGGCCAAACCGTTCTATTTTTGTTTCATCAGACGAGAGGACATTTCTCCAAAAAGTATGATCTTTGTCCCCATGTGCAGTTGCAAACCGTAGTCTGGCTGTTTTATAGTGGTTTTAGAACTGTGGCTTTTTCCGAGCTGTGTGGCCTTTCAGGTTATGTTGATATAGGACTCATTTTACTGTGGATATAGATACTTTTGTACCTGTTTCCTCCAGCATCTTCACAAGGTCCTTTGCTGTTGTTCTGGGATTGAGTTGCACTTTTCGCACCAAGGTACATTCACCTCTTCACAAAGTAGAAACGCAATTCAACGGCTCAGACACAAGAGGTATGTGGCAGGGTCTACAGTCAATCACGTATTACAAAAAGAAAACCAGCCCAGTCACGGACCAGGATGCCTTGCTCCCATGCAGACTAAATAGCTTTTTGCCCGCTTTGATGACAATACAGTGCCACTGACACGGCCCGCAACCAAAACATGCGGACTCTCCTTCACTGCAGCCGAGGTGAGTAAAACATTTAAACGTGTTAACCCTCGCAAGGCTGCAGGTCCAGACGGCATCCCCAGCCGCGCCCTCAGAGCATGCGCAGACCAGCTGGCTGGTGTGTTTACGGACATATTCAATCAATCCCTATCCCAGTCTGCTGTTCCCTCATGCTTCAAGAGGGCCACCATTGTTCCTGTTCCCAAGAAAGCTAAGGTAACTGAGCTAAACGACTACCGCCCCGTAGCACTCACTTCCGTCACCATGAAGTGCTTTGAGAGACTAGTCAAGGACCATATCACCTCCACCCTACCTGACATCCTAGACCCACTCCAATTTGCAAACCGCCCAAATAGGTCCACAGACGATGCAATCTCAACCACACTGCACATTGCCCTAACCCATCTGGACAAGAGGAATACCTATGCGAGAATGCTGTTCATCGACTACAGTTCAGCATTTAACACCATAGTACCCTCCAAACTCGTCATCAAGCTTGAGACCCTGGGTCTCGACCCCGCCCTGTGCAACTGGGTACTGGACTTCCTGACGGGCCGCCCCCAGGTGGTGAGGGTAGGTAACAACATCTCCACCCAGCTGATCCTCAACACTGGGGCCCCGCAAGGGTGCTTTCTGAGCCCTCTCCTGTACTCCCTGTTCACCCACGACTGCGTGGCCACGCACGCCTCCAACTCAATCATCAAGTTTGCGGACGACACAACAGTGGTAGGCTTGATTACCAACAACGACGAGACGGCCTACAGGGAGGAGGTGAGGGCCCTCGGAGTGTGGTGTCAGGAAAATAATCTCACACTCAACAAAATAAAGGAGATGATTGTGGACTTCAGGAAACAGCAGAGGGAACACCCCCCTATCCACATCAATGGAACAGTAGTGGAGAGGGTAGTAAGTTTTAAAGTTCCTCGGCGTACACATCACAGACAAACTGATTTGGTCCACCCACACAGACAGCATTGTAAAGAAGGCGCAGCAGAGCCTCTTCAACCTAAGGAGGCTGAAGAAATTCGGCTTGTCACCAAAAGCACTCAAACTTCTACAGATGCACAATCGAGAGCATCCTGTCGGGCTGTATCACTGCCTGGTACGGCAACTGCTCCGCCCACAACCGTAAGGCTCTCCAGAGGGTAGTGAGGTCTGCACAACGCATCACCGGGGGCAAACTACCTGCCCTCCAGGACACCTACACCACTCGATGTCACAGGAAGGCCATAAAGATCATCAAGGACAACAACCACCGAGCCACTGCCTGTTCACCCCGCTATCATCCAGAAGGCGAGGTCAGTACAGGTGCATCAAAGCTGGGACCGAGAGACTGAAAAACAGCTTCTATCTCAAGGCCATCAGACTGTTAAACAGCCACCGCTAACATTGAGTGGCTGCTGCCAACACACTGACTCAACTCCAGCCACTCTAATAATGGGAATTGATGGGAATTGATGTAAAATATATCACTAGCCACTTTAAACTATGCCACTTTGTTTACATACTCATCTCATATGTATATACTGTATTCGATACCATCTACTGCATCTTGCCTATGCCGCTCTGAAATACATCCACAGGTACACCTCCAATTGACTCAAACTATGTCAATTAGCCTCTCAGAAGCTTCTAAATGCATAACATAATTTTCTGGAATTTACCAAGCTGTTTAAAGGCACAGTCAACTTAGTGTATGTAAACTTCTGACCCACTGGAATTGGGATACAGTGAATTGTAAGTGAAATAATCTGTCTGTAAATAATTGTTGGAAGAATTACTTGTGTCATGCACAAAGTAGATGTCCTAGCCGACTTGCCAAAACTATAGTTTGTTAACAAGAAATTTGTGGAGTGGTTGAAAAATGAGTTTTAATGACTCCAACCTAAGTGTATGTAAACGTCCTACTTTAACTGTGTGTGTGTGTGACATATATATATATATATATAGGGTTGTTTGTCTGACCATATGCTTGACAGTTGACATGTACTCGCTGGAGGCATAAATAAAGGTGCCCTAGATGGGACTAATTGACCTGTGCTGTCACAAACCTGAATGTGCAAATGGCATGCTGTGTTTGAACAAGCAGACACATTTAACCTAAGGAATTTGGTGACAGCTTTGTGTGCCAGTTACGCAACCCATCTCGCATACATGTCTGTCAGAGCTTCCGGCTGTCAGCTGAATAGATCAGTCTGTCAGGCTTCAATCTACCTCGCCTCGATTGTATTGATTATTCTTTGGGAAAGGGCGAGAGATAAAAACAGTACCTAGCCTGTCAGGCTATGAGAGGACGTCAAATGCTTCACCTAGACAGCTAGTCCGCAGGGGCCCAGTCCCCTGACAGAAGGACAAGAAAGATTTCACCTGCATTCAAAACAAGTAACGCCTCGCTCTTTGGGAAAGAGAGGAAGAAAATAGCAGGCTGCCCTCTGATATAAAATGTCAGCCGGATGAAAAAAAAACTAGTTCACCTGCATTCCACGGGCCAAGAGTTGCAAATGGACACTGACACTATGGATTTTGGCCTGAGGCAGAGGCTTTTCTCATAGCGTGGGAGAATGTCTTGAAAACAGAGAGCGATGAAAAACAATTAAGATCATCTCTCAAAGGTTGAGAATAACAAGTCCTTTGTTTGAAAATCGCGTCATAATTCAAAAGTTTTATTCAATTATTTTTATTTTTTGTATTTTGGTGGAATTGTTGTTTCTCATTTCCGGGGCTCTGTGAAAGAACAGGAAAATAAAAACATCTTCAGAGCAAATCGGCCTCACCATGGCAACAGCATTGATCAACTATCCTGTGTCCTCAGAAAAAATCTATCCCTCGTCAATTTCCCAGCATTAACAGTTCAGCGGCCACTCACACCTTAAATAGACAACAGCGATATTTAGTGTCTGGCAGTAAAAACTAATCTGTATTTAACTTCCCGGATGTTCCATTTATCACAGGGGGGGAGATTAACACAATGGCTGGGTTATATGGTGACTTTCACTGAAATCCTCACTGAAGGATCACAACACTGATCCACTGCTCCACGAAGATGATCAACCCCCCTGGGACTCTGTCCATACAGTTTCACTGCAGACAAAGAGAATATTCCACCACATTCCATGATTTATGGGATTGTGCACTGACTGGATTTGAAGAGATTATGACAACGATCATGGTTGACAGACACATCCAAATATTTTAACCTTCATCTAAATAAATAATTGTACTTTTATATGAATATATTTATATGAGTATTTGACTTTGTTGGTAAGTATTGTTTACTTAGTTTACATTGCACAACTAGTACTTCATATTCTTTATCACTGACAATGTACAGAAAATGACATCAGGCACAGCTTGTCTGATAGAACAAGAAGTAATTTATGAAGTAGAGGGCTTTTTCTCCCAATTTTAAAAGGAGAAATTGCACTTGCTTTTTCAGTCAGGCTTGAACAGGTGTTTCATTCTGCTTTTCGAGAAAATGTATTCTCAACTTGATGGATTGGAGTTGAAAACAATCTGTGAAACTTTAATTGCGATCACACATGAATCAGTTGCAGTGAGAATGATGAGAGTAAATGGGCAGGGAGCTGTCATTCCCAGATTATATTGATTACCACTGGGACTCATAGCCAATTCCTCTTGATCAATGTTTACTATCAATATGATCATCATGACTAGAACATGAGAGGGAGAGAAAGAGCAAAAAACTTAAAGGAGACCATATTGTCTCAATATTGAAATCTGTTGAAAATCGAGACTTTTAATCAAATCTACTGTATCCTCCCCGGGATTTGTGTAGAGTTTGACTGTGTGGATCAACATAGCCAGTGACAGCTATACGACAGCAGCGAGAGCAGTGGTGGAAATTAACATAAATGCAGAGTGACTGCCTGAGCAAATGCAGGAAGGAGCTTTGTGACAGCGCCTGTCAACCCACTGATTCCCCGAGCCTGATTACTACGCCGACGCTTCGGTGCCACTGCAAACACCCCACCTACGCTACTGCTGCAGCCTGACACACAGACAGACACTGGAGCACCTGGAGACGACAGGATTAGAGGCTTAGTATCCTTCCTCCTCCCCCCCAAGGAATCTTATATGATCTCCAAGTCCCCTGACACCCCCATAACTTTTCTATGATGTGGACAAGTTCTAATGCTATACTCAAGGAACATATTTTAGACCTAATCACTTGCATTTAGGAAAGACACTTGAGACCAGCATGACTGGATTGGTCTGGTAAAGATTGGAATTAAGAGAGAGAGGGTAATAGTGTGTGTCTGTGTCTTCCATAAAGCACCTGAAAGGATGTCAAGTACCTTGATGGCTTCAGCCTCTTTTAAACAGCTACTTAGTCCTGTGCTGTGCTTGGTTTAATTGATCTGGGAAAACACAATTATGGCGTTGACTGTAAGTCACAATCTGTTACCACAAGACACTACCGCAAACACTAACTCTCAAGTTCTTGGCCTTCTGAACAGCACATCTTATATCTTCAGACAAGAGAACTTGCTTAGATGTTAGCTTGTACAGTGGCAAATTAATGCACACTTTCAAGTAATTGCATATTTTGCTCTAAATGTGTGTTTTTAATAATTAATTTGCTGTATTGGAGCTCTGCTAGGTGCCTCATTCCACTTCAGTACTAACCGTGGGCAGACTGTATGTCTGTGCTCTTCTGACTCTCAACAAGGCTAAAGGACAGGTATGTAGGCCTGTGTGAAGAAAACAGGGAGTACTTAAACATTCTGAGGTCACTGTGTCTCATTATAAACTAAAACATTACAGATTCTGGAATTAGCCAAGTCAACATAATCACGGGGCACAAAATAACCGTTAAGCTACTTAAAAAAAGACAGCTTGGGGAGACCTCATTTTCGCTCAAGAAATTGAATACATTTTAACATCAAATAGCTATCCTGTGCAACAATGTTAGAACCACAACAGTTGTCAAAAATGCCTAAAATAACTTAACAACTGATGGTGATACCTGTATAGCCTTCATTCAATTACAATAGTGTTGTTTTTACTAGTGCATGGGTGTGAGTGTGTCGAATCCCCTTCACATAGCATTTAACCCACCATGGAGAAATGGAAAGGCAGACTGGGGGAGAGGGAGGGATAGGGAGGCAGCCGGGAAGCGGGGGCTTTTCTTTCAGCACCACCACTCAAACTCTCAGCCTTTTCTTATTCTCCTCAATGTAAATAAGAGAGCACTTGAGAAGTATGTAGACCAAGGATTTGGTTGGATTTGTAGAGGCAGGACTCTCTCGTTCTTTTCTTTTAGAGAAAATAGGGGATCAAAATATAACGTAATGCAACAAGTAGGCTATAGATTGTCAAATAAAAGTAGGCTAGACAAATAACATAATAAAATAGGACTAGTTTGCACATGTTGTTTCAAACACATTAAGCTAAACTTAAAACTACATTTAATCCACAGATAGGCCCAGAGGTGAACTCACCTGAAAGAGGCGCAAAATGTTGGCGACCATAATCGATACGGAACTTGCCGAGGCTCCAACGACTCCAACCACTTTCTCGGGCTTGACGAACACGGGCGGTTCTCCATTGGTGCACCTCACATCTGAAGTGTCCTTCTGTATCAATGCCTGAACGAAATTTAATGATTGTTCAAGCGCATATGTATCCCTCGAACAAGTGTCTAGCACCCGGGCGCCTAGGGTGATGTTGGGTAAAAGTTGATCGTCGAGGTTAATTTGATCCAGAGCATACAGCATGGCCTCCAGCCGATGGATCCCGTTCTCCTTTTTGATATCTCCACAAGGCGTGCTTTCGGTCCCTCTGGTGTGCACAGGGAAGAGGCCACCGAGGGTCAAATGTCCCTCAATCCGGATAGAATGGGGTGCGTAAACCTCTTGCGACAGCGCAAAATCCACCAACGTTCTCGTCAACCAAAACACTCGCCATAGAAAGCGAGGGTGTTGCTTTGTTCCGAGAGCGTAACGAGCCATGATGCTCCGACGGTTGAGTTAGTTCTAGCGAAAGGGGAGGCTGCAATCCGCCTATATTACTACCTAAATGGCAGTAAAGTGAGTTAATACGAGCCAATTCCTATTACCAAGGAGGAGATTAAACAAACTGGATGAAAAAAAATCGAGACGCCTTCGGTTCCAACTAAGGCAAACTGCGCCCATCACTTGACTGCCAGGAGCGCTTGGCGTAGCTTGTTGAATCGAAAAACACCCTTTGACGAGGATTCAAAATTGCTCAGGTTAACGAGGCAATTGACATCATATGTCTGAGAAAACATCAATAATATAGACTTTACTCAAGGGTTCCACTGTCACAAAACTATTTATTACCGTAGGCTAACCAAAGCAACACCTATCACATTAAAAGTAAAAGGGGTCTGATCATAACAATCTGAGGAAAAGGCATACGGTAAAATGTATTTCACAGAACTAATAGATCGACAAGATCGAACAGCCTTTAAAAAAATGCTATTTGATCTTAGGTCCAGCAGAACTGGGTGACATTCTTTTTGCCGAGGCCAACTTCACATGAGCGCAGTGACGGATCTGGCGTTTCCGCTATGATCTGCGTGCTGCGTCTCGGTCGACCAGGAGTCTATAACATCACTAAAAATCTCCACGAATAAAACTACGATCGTTAGATCGACATATAGAAGTGAACAAAAACGCAAACACGCGATCCTTCTTTCTTTATCGTCTTCTACTCCGCAAAAAAACGTATATTCCTAAAACAAATTAATGAACACTCACCACCCGCGATTAGTTTTCACCCGCTATCATTGAGAGGCGTCATTCAATCTGCTTGAAAAACCCCGAGGTGAATTAACCTACTTCAAAATGGGTTCCAAATATTCTACCTGTAGAAAGTCCTCTTTAGGAGGTTTGGGCAAGTGTTTAAATCCTCTGTCAGTGCGTCGTCTTTAGGCTACATTACTCAGTCAAGGCAAAACATTGTAGACCACAAGTTTAATCCATTCCTGCCTTCACATTATCGACGTCGGCGCGCACTGAGCCTTTTGCCTCACGCAGTCGTCTGGGGGTCCGTTGAAATCCCAAATCTCTCTCTCGCACTCACCCACCTAATTATACATTTGTGGAAACAAATATCAGAAATGGCTACCATAATAGTCAGCTCATGTGGGATAAAAAAAAATATAATTTGACAGTGCTGATTATGTAGACGTTTCACGAGTACAATACAGTCCACCTGTGTTGAGAATACTGCCTACTTCTTCAACTCCAAGAGAGATAAGAATATTTTACAATGATCCTTAGTTGTGGATTGTATATCACTTTCATAAAATAGTACACAGTATTATAGGCCCAATTTCTCTGAAGTTAATTGGTAAAAATAATGTATTTTGTGCCTGCTCAGAACCTTTAGTTCTTCTATACACTGAATAAAAATATAAAAGCAACATGCAAAAATGTCAATAACTTTACTGAGTTACAGTTCATATAAGGAAATCCATCAACTGAAACAAATTAATTATTCCTTAGTGTCACGTTCGTCATATTAATGAGACCAAGGCGCAGCGTGATAAGCATACATTCTTTAATGAAGGAAAAACGCTAAACAGACTAACAAAACGAGCGTGCTGTCAGGCAACTACACAGACAATAACCCACGAAACCAAAATGGCAACCTAAATAGGATCCCCAAATCAGAGACAACGACAAACAGCTGTCTCTGATTGGGAACCAATTCAGGCCACCATAGACCTATAAATACCTAGACATACATAAACCCCATAGATATAGAAAACCCCATAGATATAGAAAAACCCATAGACAAGTAAACACATACCCACCCTTGTCACAAACTGACCTAACCAAAATAATGAAGAAAACATAGATAACTAAGATCAGGGCGTGACACTTAGGCCCTAATCTATGGATTACTGGGAATTATGTTGGACACAGATACCTTAAAAAAAGGTAGGGGTGTCAACCAGAAAACCAGTCAGTATCTGGTGCAACACATCTCCTTCACATGGAGTTAATCCGGCTGTTGATTGTGGCCTGTGGAATGTTGTCCTACTCCTCTTCAATGGCTGTGCGAAGTTGCTGGATAGTGGTGGGAACTGGAACACGCTGTGTACGCGTTGATCCAGAGTATCCCAAACATGCTCAATGGGTGACATGTCTGGTGAGTATGCTGGCCATGGGAGAACTGGGACATTTTTAGCTTCCAGTAATTGCGACATGGGGGTGTGCACTATCATGCTGAAACATGGGGTGATGGCGGATGAATGGCATGACAATGGGCCTCAGGATCTCGTCACGGTATATCTGTTGATAAAATGCAATTGTGTTTGTTGTTGGTAGCTTGTGCCTGCTCATAGCATAACTCCACCACCACCATGGGGAACTCTGCTCACAATGTTGACATCAGCAAACTGCTCGCGCATACGACCCCATACTCCAGTTAAAATCAACTTGATTCAGCCACGGGCCGATTCTTTCTTGAGCAGATGGTCGGCGGCGTGTAACATACACTGAACAAAAATATAAAACACAACATGTAAAGTGTTGGTCCCATGTTTCATGAGCTAAAATAAAAAATCTCAGAAATGTTCTATACACACAAAAAGCTTATTTCTCTCAAGTTTTTGCACAAATTTGTTTACATCCCTGTTAGTGAGCATTTCTCCTTTGCCAAGACAATCCATCCACCTGACAGGTGTGGCATATCAAGAAGGTGATTAAACAGCATGATCACCACACAGGTGCACTTTGTGCTGGGGACAATAAAAGGTCACACAAAAATGTGTCACACAACACAATGCAAGAAATTTCTCAAGTTTGGAGGGAGCGTGTAATTTGTATGCTGACCGAGGGAATGTCCACCACAGCTTTTGCCAGAGAATTTAAGGTTATTTCTCTACCATAAGCCGCATCCAACGTTGTTTTAGAGATTTTGGAAATACGTCCAACCGGCCTCAGAACTGCATGTCACTTGTAACCTTACCAGCCCAGGACATCCACATCCGCCTTTTTCACCTGCAGAATATTCTGAGACCAGCCATCCGGACAGCTGATGAAACTGTGGTTTTTGCACAACCGAAGAATTTCTGTAGCAACTGTCACAAACCGTCTCAGGTAAGCAAATCTGCTAGCTTGTCGTTCTCCACAAGGTCTTGACCTGACTGCAGTTCGGCGTCGTAACAGACTTCAGTGTGCAAATGCTCACAAGTGCTCTTCACGGATGAATCCCGATTTCATCTGTACTAGGCAGATGGCAGACAGCCTGTACAGCGCGTTGTGTGGGCGAACAGTTTGCTGATGTCGACGTTGTGAACAGAGTGCCCCATAGTGTCGATGGGGTTGTGGTATGGGCAGGCATAAGCTACGGACAACAAACACAATCACATTTTATCGATAGCAATTTGAATGCACAGAGATACCATGACGAGATCCTTAGGGCCATTGTCCTACCAATCATCCGCCGCCATCACCTCATGTTTCAGCCTGATAGTGCATGGCCCCATACCGCAAGGATCTGTACACAATTCCTGGAAGCTGAAAATGTCTCAGATCTCCCATGGCCTGCATACTCACCAGACATGTCACCCATTGAGCACGTTTGGGATGCTGTGGATCGACGAGAACAACAGGGTGTTCCAGTTCCCGACAATACTCAGCAGCTTTGCACAGCCATTGAAGAGGAGTGGGACAACATTCCACAGGCTACAATCAACAGCCTGATCAACGCTATGTGAAGGAAATGTGTCTCGCTGCATAAGGCAAATGGTGGTTACAACAGATACAGACTGGTTTTCTGATCCATGCCCCTACCTTTCTCTTGAAGGTATATGTGAGCAACAGTTGCATATTTGATTTCCCAGTCATGTCAACTCCATAGATTAGGGCATAAGGAATTTATTTCAAATTACTGATTTTCTTATATGAACTGTAACTCAGTAAAACCGTAGAAATTCTTGCATGTTGCATTTATATTTCTGTTCAGTGTAATTAAAAATTATTTGTAGACAATTTTACCGCAATAATCCCAAACATATCATTTCAAACCTTGCTTACATTTGTATACAATCACTTATTACTACCCCATAAGACTTCTGAACATCTAATCAAATGGCAACTCAGACTGTTTGCATGGCCCCCCCTCCCTCATTTTTGAATAGTCACTTTAATAACTCTACCTTACATGTACACTTACATGTACACTACCATTAAAAAGTTTGGGGTCACTTAGAAATGTCCTTGTTTTTGAAAGACCACATTTTTTGTCCATTAAAATAACATCAAATTGATTAGGAAGTACAGTGTAGACATTGTTAATGTTGTAAAAATGACTTGTAGGTGGAAATGGCAGATTTTTTTTATGGAATACCTACATAGGCATACAGAGGCCAATTATCAGCAACCATCACTCCTGTGTTCCAATGACACATTGTGTTAGCTAATCCAAGTTTACCATGTGAGAAATTGCCAAGAAACTGAAGATCTCAAACAACCCTGTGTACTACTCCGTTCACAGAACAGCACAAACTGGCTCTATCAAGAATAGAAAAAGGAGTGGGAGGCCCCGGTGCACAACTGAGCAAGAGGACAAGTACATTAGAGTGTCTAGTTTGAGTAACAGATACCTCATCAGGTCCTCAACCGGCAGCTTCATTAAATAATACCCACAAAACACAAGTCTCAAAGTAAACAGTGAAGAGGCAACTCTGGGATTCTTGGTCAAATAACCCTTACGCAGCCTGCAGGTGTGTTTTGGGTCATTATCCTGTTGAAAAACAAATTATAATTCCACTAAGCACAAACAAGATGGGATGGCGAATTTCTGCAGAATGCATTTATTTGGCTGCAATCTGAGGTGCAGTTATCTTTAATGAACCTATCCTCTGCAGCAGAGGTAACTTTGGGTCTTCCTCTCCCGTAGCGATCCTCATGAGAGCCAGTTTCATCATAGCACTGGATGGTTTTTGCGAATGCACTTGAAGAAACGTTCAAATTCTTGACATTTTCTGGATTGACTGACCATCGTGTCTTAAAGTAATGATGGACCGTCGTTTCTCTTTGCTTATTTGAGCTGTTATTGCCATAATATGGACTTGGTCATTTACCAAATAGGGCCATCTTCTGTTTACCACCACTAGACTTGTCACAACACAACTGATTGGCTGAAATGCATTAAGGGAAGAAATTCCAAAAATGAACTTTTAACAAGACACATCTGTTTATTGAAATGCATTCCAGGTGACGTCCTCGTGAAGATGGTTGAGAGATTGCCAAGAATTTGGGCTCCTGAGTGTCGCAGCGGACTAAGGCACTGGATCTCAGTGTTAGGGCCGTCACTACAGACCCTGGTTCAATTCCAGGCTGTATAACAACTGGCCATGATTGGGAGTCCATAGGGCGGTGCACAATTGACCCAGCATTGTCTGGGTTAGGGTTTGGCTGGGGTAAAATAATATTTTTTCTTAATTGTCTTGTCTAGTTAAATAAAGGTGAAAAAAATCAGGAGTGTGCAAAGTTGTCATCAAGGTAAAGGGTGACTACTTTGAAGAAACTCTAATATATTATATTTTCATTTGTTTAACACTTTTTAGGTTACTAAATGATTCCAAATGTGTTATTTAATAGTTTTGATTTCTTCACTATTTTTCTACAATGTAGTAAATAGTAAAAATAAAGAAAACTCTCGAATGAGTAGGTTTGTCCAAACGTTTGACTGGTACTGTACACAAATTCTACCAGGGGCGTCTCCGAGGGGTCGGGTAGGCTGTTTGGAGTGACTGATTTTAAGACCATGTGGACACCACTGAGTGGGCTGACAGGCTGTGTGAAATCAAAGCTTCTGGAAGAATGGCTAGACCAGCAAGTGAGAGTTGAGCATAGTTCAGTGTAGACGTCTTTCATCAAGTCATCAAGGAACAGAAACGGGACAGTCTTCAGTTGACTGGTGTAGCTGGCAAGGTAACTGCTGTTGAATTTCAAAGAAAAAAACTAAACAAGTGTTAATTTGCAGTGCTGAGCTAGTAATGTAAATGACATGTAACATTAGCTAATGTTTCATCCCCTCTAGACTGAGGTGAATGAATAAGCTACGCTAGTGAATAGCTACCACAGCCAGGTCAGCTCTAGCATCTAGTTATCTGTCAGATAGTAATAATAGCATCTGCATACCTGTCTCGATCGTTGTAAGAACATTCGGACCAAAGCGCAGCGTGATATGAGTTCCACATATTTATTGACGTGGAACGTAAAAAAGCAATAAAAAGCAACTGATACGTGAAGCTATGGAGTGCTCACAGGCAACTACACATAAACAAGATCCCACAACTCACAGTGGGGAAATGGCTTCCTAAATATGATCCCCAATCAGAGACAACGACAAACAGCTGCCTCTGATTGGGAACCATACCAGGCCAACATAGAAATAAAACAACCTAGATTATCCACCCTAGTCACACCCCGACCTAACCAAAATAGAGAATAAAAAGGCTCTCTATAGTCAGGGTGTGACAGTACCCCCCCCCCCTCCCCCCAAAGGTGCGGACTCTGGCCGCAAAACCTGACTCTATAGGGAAGTGCCCACTCCGCTCGCAGATTGACCAGCATCGGTGGCGGCTCTGGTGCGGGACGACGAACTCGCTCATCCTGTGGATCCAGCATCGGTGGCAGCTCTGGTGCGGAACTTTGCCCCCGCCCAGACCACGGGTCCGACCATGGAGTCAGGTAGAACGCCATGCCTGGACTGGGCCTCGGCGCAGAGGAAGGCTCCAGCCATGGAGTGAGACTTGACGTCATGTCTGGACTGGACATCGGCATGGAAAAAGGCTCCGGCCATGGAGCAGGACTGGACGCCTTGCCTGGACTGGGCCCCGGCACAGAGGGAGGCTCCTGCCAAGGAGCGGGACTAGACGCTGTGCCTGGACTGGGCCCCGGCGCAGAAGTAGGCTCCGGCCATGGAGCTGGGGAAGGCTCCCGCCATGGAGCGGGACTGGACACCGTGCCTGGACTGGGCCCCGGCACAGAGGGAGGCTCCTGCCAAGGAGCGGGACTAGACGCTGTGCCTGGACTGGGCCCCGGCGCAGAAGAAGGCTCCGGCCATGGAGCAGGACTGAATGCCATGCCTGGACTGGACTTCGGCGCAGAGGAAGGCTCCTGCCATGGAGTGAGACTGGACGTCATGCTTGGACTGGACATCGGCACGGAAGAAGGCTCCGGCCATGGAGCAGGACTGGACGCCTTGCCTGGACTGGACATCGGCGCAGAGGAAGGCTCCTGCCATGGAGCGGGACTGGACACCGGACCTGACCTGGACCGGGCTCCGGCACAGAGGGAGGCTCCTGCTCTGGAGCGGGACTGGACGCCATGCCTGGACTGGGCCCCGGCACAGAGGGAGGCTCCTGCCAAGGAGCGGGACTAGACGCCGTGTCTGGACTGGGCCCCGGCGCAGAAGAAGGTTCCGGCCATGGAGCAGGACTGAACGCCATGCCTGGACTGGACATCGACGCAGAGGAAGGCTCCTGCCATTTAGCGGGACTGGACATCGTGCCTGGACTTGACACCGGCGTAGGAGAAGGCTTCTGTCCTGGAGCTGGACTGGACGCCGTGCCTGGACTGGGCACCGGCGCAGAGGAAGGCTCTGGCCATGGAGCAGGACTGGACGCCGTGCTTGGAATGGGCCCCATTGCAGAGGAAGGCTCATGACCTAGAGCTGGACTGGATGCCTGCCTGGAAGCTCCTGACCGTTGACCCTCACTGGAGGTTCTGGAACGTTGTCCGTCGCGGGAGGTTCCGGACCGTGGACCCTCGCAGGAGGTTCCGGACTGTGGACCGTCGCAGGAGGTTCCGGACTGTGGGCCGTCGCAGGAGGTTCCGGACTGTGGGCCGTCGCAGAAGGTTCCTGACTGTGGGCCGTCGCAGGAGCTTCCTGACTGTGGACTGTCGCAGGAGGTTCCGGACCGTTGACCCTCGCTGGAGGTTCCGGAATGTTGACCGTGGCAGGAGGTTCCAGACTGTGGACCGTCGCAGGAGGCTCCTGACTGTGGACCGTCGAAGGAAGTTCCGGACTGTGAGCCATCGCCGGAAGCTCTGGACTGTGAACCGGCACCAGAAGCTCTGGACTGGGGACCGTCGCCAGAAGCTCTGGACTGGGGACTGTCGCCAGAAGCTCTGGAGTGGGGACCATCGCCGGAAGCTCTGGACTGGGGACCGTCGCCGGAAGCTCTGGACTGGGGACAGTCGCAGGAAGCCTGTTGCATGGTGCCAGCACAGGTGGCACCGGACTGGTGACACACACCTCAGGGCGAGCACGAGGAGCAGACACAGGACGCACAGGACTGGGAAGGCGCACTGTAAGCTTATTGTGTGGAGCCGGCACAGGTGGCACCAGATTGGTGACATGCAGTTCAGGGCGAGTGCGAGGAGCAGGCACAGGACATCCCGGACTGGGGAGGCGCACTGGAGGCCTAGTGCTTGGAGCCGGCACAGGTGGTACAGGACAAGTGACACACACTTCAGGGCAAGTGCGAGGAGGAGACACAGGACGTACCGGACTGGGAAGGCGCACTGGGGGCCTAGTGCATGGAGCTGGCACAGGACATACTGGGCTGTGGATGCATACTGGAGGTATGGTGTGTTGAGCCGGCACAAATTGTCCCGGACAGATGACATACTCTGCACGGCGAGTGGTGCGGGGAGCTGGCACAGGATGTACTGGGCTGGGAAGACGTACTGGGGACTTGGTGTGTAGAGCCGGCACACATGGTACCGGACAGATGACACACTCCTCAAGGCAAGTGTGGAGAGCTGGCACAGGACGTACTGGGCTGTGGAGGCATACTGGAGACCTGGTGTGTGGAGCCGGCACAGTTTCTACCAGACTGCTAGCACGCTCCTCAGGACGAGTACGGAGAGCTGACTCAGGTGGCATCAAACTGATGACACGCTCCTTAGGGCGAATGTCATGCATCATACACCAACATAACAACTCTCTCATTTCTCTCTCCTCCAATTTCTCCATCAACTCATCGACGGTCTCTGACTCTCTCCGTTCACTCTCCTCCAATTTCTCCCTCTTCTCCCAGATTTGCTCTGGTTCACTCCTCGGCTCTGCCGACAACCCCGTGTGCCACCCCCAAAAATGGTTGCTGTCTTCCGTTCTCTCCTTGCATTTGCTTCCAAGGAAGGCTTTCGTGTCCTGCCATTATTTCCTCCCAAGTCCAGAATATCTTCTCCTTGATCTCTTCCCAAGCCCAGGGTACCTTCTCCTCCTGGGCACGCTGCTTGGTCTTGGTGTGGTGGGATCTTCTGTCACGATCGTCGTAAGAACATTCGGACCAAAGCAGAGCGTGATATCGGTTCCACATATTTATTGACGTCAAACGCACAAAACAATAAAAAAAGCAAACGTTACGTGAAGCTATGGAGTGCTTGGGGCAACTACACATAAACAAGATCCCACAAAAAAACAGTGGGGGAAATGGCTGCCTAAATATGATCCCCAATCAGAGACAACGCTAAACAGCTGCCTCTGATTGGGAAGCATACCAGGCCAACATAGAAATAAAACAACCTAGATTACCCACCCTAGTCACATCCCGACCAAACCAAAATAGAGAATAAAAAGGCTCTCTATGGTCAGGGCGTGACAATATCACTATTTAAAAGCAGTTGTTTGTACAGTGGTTCCTCCTTTAAAAGTTGTGTCATACTGTGGCACATCTTGCGTGTTGGAAGGCTCCCTCTCAGAGGACAGGCTGAGTGCTAGCAGCATGACGCCAGGTCTTATGGCATCTGGGAACAGGGAGAGGAGATTGAGCACACGCATTCTGTGGCATGTCATTTGATTGTCAGCCATTTTTTCTGTTACTGCAAGTTATTGCTAGTTTACCATCAGAGGGCATCTTTGAGAAGCATTTGATAGTCTTCCATATTGGCATTACCAGCCAGGTAGGGCGCACGGTAGACCGGGGTTCAAGTCCCCAACGGAGAGGAATGAGTAGGCTGTAGTTGTAAATAAGAATTTGTCCTTAACTGATTCCAAATGTGTTATTTCATATTTGTGATGTATTCACTATTATTCTACATTGTAGAAAATAGTAAAAATAAAGAAAAATCCTGGAATTAGTAGGTGTGTCCAAACGTTTGACTGGAACTTGATTAATTAATTAGATTAATATTATGGTGTTTCTATTCCATGAAAAACGAAAAAACCCTCTGGGTTTCTGTTAGGATGGAATGGAAAATATAGCACTGTACAAGGTGACCCTCATAAATTCAGAGTGTTGTCAAATTGTCAGTTTGTAAATTCAGACCGTTTCGCTCTCACGTTGTTGGGTTGATTTGAGCGTCTGGCCTTACAACGGCAGTCAAACATCCAAGCAAACATTGGCTAGTTTGCTAGCTACTTCCAGACACAAATGAGACCACTCTGACCTTTTTACTCGCCCTAGCAGAGCTGGTCATGCTGTTTTTGTGTTAACCAGAGTGTTGGTGACTGTAACTGCTGCTGGAAACAATTGTATTCCGCTAACATTTACTGACACCGGCCATATTAAATGGGTGTTGAGCGCTCGTAAATTCATTATTCTTTGCTCTTGTACTCAGACGAGAGTGCTCTGAAATCGGAGTAGATAGCCAGAGTGAATTTACGAAAGCACCAAAATGTCCATTTTAGAACGAACAACGACTATACCATTTAGCTAAGCTAAGAATGACGGAAATAATCAAGTCAATAAATGTTGGGTAGTTAGCCTATAGTTAATATACTGTCAAGTTTGATGTATAACTACTAACGTCAGGGAGACGGCTAACATACTGGCACATACTGCTTTAATGATACGCTATGTGGTTTGTAAGGACAGGGTAGCTAACAAATTGTCAGCCAACATAATGTGTAAGGTAACTTATTTGAAAAGTCAGTACTTTATTCCAATGAGTAGCAAGCTACTGCGAGAACGCGCTCTATCAACTCTGCGGCTTGCGCATGCTTTTGGTACACAGTCGATAGCACACAGGACTTCAGGGAAGAAGGTTGAGGGTTTGAAACCTGCTGCATGCTTGTTTCATTTGAAGTCATGCACGTTATCCGTTTATTATTTGGTTTATATTGCCCATTCATTGTCAGTTAGAGACACACTAGCGCATTGTGACCCAAAAGCATAATCAGTGCTCTGACTCCCCATTTGTAGTTAGGGGAAATCTGGTCTGTGATAGGACTTTTTTTTCACAACGAGCTCGGCTATTAGACTATTTTTTAGTAAAGGTTGAATAGTCTATTGTTCAGTTATTAGCCCCCCTCCCCAACTTGCAACAAATGGATGTCTTTTTGTCAAGGGCAAACTTTTAGATTTTTAATCAAATATAATTGTTCTGAAAGCAAAAACGAGGCTTCAAAGTTAAAACAAATTTTGCAATCAAATACTTTGTAATAGAGCGCAAAACTTTATGCATTTTATTCCATAAAAATATTTAGAGAACAAAAATGTATTTGAAATCAAAACTCCAATTTAATTTCGCTATAAACCACCCTCCATTTTGGCTATTCTTTGATTGTCAATTTGGCTACAACCAATACAGATCAGCCTTTCTTTCCGACACAAAGGAAGTCATAGCGGACATCTATGAAGAAGGATTGTGTGATGAAGGCACCTCAGGTAAGCAGCACTGGGCATTCTTTCGTCCAACTTTTACATAGCTAGTAGTTAGCGCCTACGATTCAGTGTCGGTTCATAACATTGTACTATATTACATACATACATTCATACATACAGTGGGGCAAAAAAGTATTTAGTCAGCCACCAATTGTGCAAGTTCTCCCACTTAAAATGATGAGAGAGGCCTGTAATTGTCATCATAGGTACACTTCAACTATGACAGACAAAATGAGAAAAAAAATCCAGAAAATCACATTGTTGGATTTTTTAATGAATTTATTTGCAAATTTTGGTGGAAAATAAGTATTTGGTCAATAACAGAAGTTTATCTCAATACTTTGTTATATACCCTTTCTTGGCAATGACAGAGGTCAAACGTTTCCTGTAAGTCTTCACAAGGTTTTCACACACTGTTGATGATATTTTGGCCCATTCCTCCATGCAGATCTCCTCTAGAGCAGTGATGTTTTGGGGCTGTTGCTGGGCAACACGGACTTTCAACTCCCTCCTAAGATTTTCTATGGGGTTGAGATCTGGAGACTGGCTCGGCCACTCCAGGACCTTGAAATGCTTCTTACGGAGCCACGCCTTCATTGCCCGGGCGGTGTGTTTGGGATCATTGTCATGCTGAAAGACCCAGCCATGTTTCATCTTCAATGCCCTTGCTGATGGAAGGAGGTTTTCACTCAAAATCTCACGATACATGGCCCCATTCATTCTTTCCTTTACACTGATCAGTCGTCCTGGTCCCTTTGCAGAAAAACAGCCCCAAAGCATGATGTTTCCACCCCCATGCTTCACAGTAGGTATGGTGTTCTTTGGATGCAACTCAGCATTCTTTGTCCTCCAAACACGACGAGTTGAGTTTTTACCAAAAAGTTATATTTTGGTTTCATCTGACCATATGACATTCTCCCCATCTTCTTCTGGATCATCCAAATGCTCTCTAGCAAACTTCAGACGGGCCTGGACATGTACTGGCTTAAGCAGGGAGACATGTCTGGCACTGCAGTATTTGAGTCCCTGGCGGCGTAGTGTGTTACTGATGGTAGGCTTTGTTACTTTGGTCCCAGCTCTCTGCAGGTCATTCACTAGGTCCCCCCTTGTGGTTCTGGGATTTTTGCTCACCGTTCTTGTGATCATTTTGACCCCAGATCTTGCGTGGAGCCCCAGATCGAGGGAGATTATCAGTGGTCTTGTATGTCTTCCATTTCCTAAAAATTGCTCCCACAGTTGATTTCTTCAAACCAAGCTGCTTACCTATTGCAGATTCAGTCTTCCCAGCCTGGTGCAGGTCTACAATGTTGTTTCTGGTTTCCTTTGACATCTATTTGGTCTTGGCCATAGTGGAGGTTGGAGTGTGACTGTTTGAGGTTGTGGACAGGTGTCTTTTATACTGATAACAAGTTCAAACAGGTGCCATTAATACAGTTAACGAGTGGAGGACAGAGGAGCCTCTTAAAGAAGAAGTTACAGGTCTGTGAGAGCCAGAAATCTTGCTTGTTTGTAGGTGACCAAATACTTATTTTCCACCATAATTTGCAAATAAATTCATTAAAAATCCTACAATGTGATTTTCTGGATTTTATTTTCCATTTTGTCTGTCATAGTTGAAGTGTACCTATGATGAAAATTACAGACCTCTCTCGTCTTTTTAAGTGGGAGAACTTGCACAATTGGTGGCTGACTAAATACTTTTTTGCCTCACTGTACATAGTATAGAATGATAAATCATGCAATTATTATTCTCAAGTTAATCAAAAGCATTTAGCTACGAACGCCTGTGCTCACCATTTTCAGTTGAATGAATCTAACTTTCTGTCATGGCAACTCATAAGCAGGCCATGTCCTATTTGTTTCATAATCGATATATAATCGTGACAGTGTAACGGTTAGCTTTTTTTACAGAAGAATGAAAGAACACAATATGTCTGTCAGTGAATGCTATTCTGATAAGTCAGATGAGTTAGTCCAGAAAGTCAGGGCCATTAAGGCGAGGATGCCCTCATGCCGGCTTGAGAATGGTCAAAGGAAGTCTCAGAGCAATGGGTCATCAAGTACAATGGCGAAGAGTCTTTGCAGCGTGTAGTTGGTGCAATTATCATTGCTAGAATGACCCAGCTTCGTTGCATTGCTCTGCAAAAACGTTCCTGCACCCCTGTCTCTCGTCCACATTGATAAAAATCATAAATTGATAAGGTACTAAGATGTATAATGTCTCTATCAAATCTAAGTAGTTATTTTAACTTTTGTATTCTTACTTATTCCAAGACAAATGTTCAATGACATATGAAATCGGAGTTGTTCTTCATCAACTGGTAATGCATAAATAATGAAGCAAATTAATAGGATAACTTTTAATAGGATAATAGGATTTCACTTTTAATTCCAATGCTTTTTTCAAGATACTACAGGTAAGTATATTATTTTGTATATATATTACATATTTCCCATCACCTAATGAACAACTACAATACCAGTCTAGTGTTAAGCTTTATGTACTGTATTGACATATCCTGAAAATGACATCTGGCTGCTTTAGATTGAACGGTCATATCTCAGTTATTGTCTTAATATAAAAAAATATATAAGCTATTTTCTTTACTTTCAGAGTGCGTTAAGGCAAGGATGCCCCATGCAGTCTTTAGAATGGTCAAAGGAAGTCTCCTAACAATGGGCCATAGTGTACGAAGAGTTAGGGAGTCTTTGCAGCAAAGAGTTTAAGGGAGTCATTGCAACGTGTAGATTGGGCAGGTATCATTGCCAGAATGATCCAGCTTTGTTGCTTTGCTCGGCAAAAATATTCTGTTCCTGCTCAGTCTCCCATCCACAATGATACAAATCATAAATTAATAAGGTACTAAGATATATAATGTCTCCATCAAATCTAAGAAGTTATTTAAACTTTTTTATTCTTACTATTCGTGGACAGATTTTCAGTGATTTATGAAATTGGCGTTGTTTCTCATCAACTGGTAACACATAAATAATGAAGCAGGTTATAAGGCTAGGGGGCAGTATTTTGACATCCGGATGAAAAGCTTGCCCAAAATAAACTACCTGTTACTCAGGCCCAGAAGCTAGGATATGCATATAATTGGTAGATTTGGATAGAAAACACTCAATCGTTTCTAAAACTGTTAAATTAATGTCTGTGAGTAAAACAGAACTGATTTGGCAGGCGAAACCCCGAGGACAAACCATCCAGGGAATTTTTTTTTTGAGGTCATTGTATTTTCCAATGCTTTTCTATGGGAAACCTGATTTATTAGGGCCCATATTGCAGTTCCTATGGCTTCCACTAGAGGTCAACAGTTTTTAGAAGTTGTTTGATGTTTTTTTAGATGAAGAAGTAATCATATTCTTTGTAAGTGTCACTCAGGTGGACTCTAGTCTTTTGGTGCACGTGAACGACTGTTTTTCTCCGGTATTAGAAACATTTTAGTGTACCTGAGGTTATATTAGAAATATTATTTGAAATGTTTGGACCAAGTTTACAGGTAACTTATTAGATACTTTGTAGTCATGTTGGGCGAGTTGGAACCAGTGTATTTCTGAATCAAAGGCGCCAAATAAATTGACATTTTGGGGATATAAAGAAGGAACTTGTCACGAGTCCGACTGAGGGTGGTTTCCCTTCCCGGTCGGGTGGCGCTCGGCGGTCGTCGTCACCGGCCTATTAGCTGCCACTGATTGTCTTTCCTCCCCCTCCTTGTATGTTTATTGGTAGCACCTGTGTGTATGATTAGTTTGTCTTTATTAGACAGCCGGCCCGCCTGGTTGTTGTGCGGGATGATTCTTTGTCACCTTCGGCTCTGTATCAGAGGAACGTGTTAGTTCCTAGTCGTGCATTTTTCAATTCGTCATTTTGTCATTCCCTTTGTTTTGGCGCCGTGATCATTGTTAGCACCCTGTGGTGCGTTAGTGCCATTAAAGAGCACAGCATTGTACTCTCTGTCTCCTGCCTTTGACTCCACACACACGACACCCGGATTGTTACAGAACTTATCAAACAAAACGACCATTCATTGTGTGACATCAAAGGTAAGCAATTTATTTTATTGCTATTTCTGACTTTCGTTATGCATCTGTTTGGTTGGAAAATGGATTTCATGCTTTTGTATGCGGGGCGCTGTCCTCAGATAATCGTATTGTATGCTTTCGCCATAAAGCCTTTTTGAAATCTGACAAAGCGGCTGGATTAACAAGAAGTTTATCTTTCGCGCTCTGCAATTTACTGGATGTTGTCAAATCTATCCCGGTAACGGGATTTGAGCATTAAGGGATCCCTAAGAGTTTTTAAATGTACAACCTGCGGGGGGAAAAAAACTCTAGACCACCTTTACTTCACAAACATAGACTCGTACAAAGCTTTCCCTCGCCCTCCATTTTGCAAATCTGACCATAATTTATCCCCCTGACTCCTGCCGACAAGCAAAAATTAAAGCAGGAAGCACCAGTAACTCGTTGAATAAAAAAGTGGTCAGATGAAGCAAATGCTAAGCTACAGGACTGTTTTGCAGAACAGACTGGAACATGTTCCGGGATTCCTCCCATGGCATTGAGGAGTAAACCACATCTGTCACTGGCTTCATCAATAAGTGCATCGATGACGTCATCCCCACAGTGACTGTACGTACATAACCCAACCAGAAGCTATGGATTACAGGCAACATACATACTGAGCTAAAGGGTAGAGCTGCCACTTTCAAAGAGTGGGACTCTAACCCGGAAGCTTATAAGAAATCCGGCAAAGCATCAATACAGGACCAAGATTGAATAGTACTACACTGGCTCTGACACGCGTCGGATTTGGCAGGGCTTGCAAACTATTACAGACTACAGCCGAGACCTGCCCAGTGACACAAGCTTACCAGATGAGCTAAATTACTTCTATGCTCGCTTCGAGGCAAGTATCACCGAAACATGCATGAGAGCATCAGCTAATCTGGAGACTGTGTGATCACACTCTCCACAGCTGATGTGAGTAAGACCTTTAAACAGGTCAACAGTCACAAGGCTGCAGGGCCAGATTGATTACCAGGATTCCGAGCATACACTGACCAACTGGCAAGTGTCTTCACTGACATTTTCAACCAATCCCTGTATGAGTCTGTAATACCAAAATGTTTCAAGCAGACCACATTCATTCTGTGCCCAAGAACATTAAGGGAACCTGCCTAAATGAAAACCAACTTGTAGCACTCACGTCTGTAGCCGTGAAGTGCTTTTAAAGGCTGGTCATGGCTCACATCAACACCATTATCCCAGAAACCCTAGACCCACTCCAAATTGTATATCGGCCCAAAAGATCCACAGATGATGCAATCTCTATTGCACTCCACACTGCTTTTCCCACCTGGACAAAAGGAACATCTACAGCTTATTCGGAAGTTTACATACACTTAGGTTGGAGTCATTAAAACTCGTTTTTCAACCACTCCACAAATGTCTTGTTAACAAACTATAATTTTGGCAAGTCGGTTAGGACATCTACTTTGAGCATGACAGAAGTCATTTTTCCAACAATTGTTTACAGACAGATTGTTTCACTTATAATTCACTGTATCACAATTCCAGTTGGTCAGAAGTTTACATACACTAACTTTACTGTGCCTTTAAACAGCTTGGAAAATTCCAGAAAATGATGTCATAGCTTTAGAAGCTTCTGATAGGCTAATTGACATAATTTGAGTCAATTGTAGGTGTACCTGTGGATGTATTTCAAGGCCTACCTTCAAACTCAGTGCCTCTTTGCTTGACATCATGGGAAAATCAAAATAAATCAGCCAAGACCTCATAAAAATAATTGGAGACCTCCACAAGTCTTGTTCATCCTTCATCCGTACTACATTCATTTGTACAAACAATAGTACGCAAGTATAAACACCATGGGACCACGGAGCCATCATACCGCTCAGGAAGGAAATGCCTTCTGTCTCCTAGAGATGAATGTACTTTGGTGCGAAAAGTGCAAATCAATCTTAGAACAACATCAAAGGACCCTGTGATGATGCTGGAGGAAACAGGTACAAAAGTATCTATATTCACAGTAAAATGAGTCCTATATTGTCATAACCTGAAAGGCCGCTCAGCAAGGAAGAAGCCTGATGAAATGTCAGGAATTGTGAAAACTGAGTTCAATTGTAGTTGGGTAAGGTGTATGTAAACTTCCGACCTCAACTGTACCTACTGAAAAACATTTAACCTTTCAGCTATGAATGCATTACAGTTCTCGGGGTTGTTGAATGTAATGGTTAGATTCAGAGTAACATTGTGTGTCCATGTTGACCACAAATCACTTCTGGTCAATTAAGAGGTTAGATGGCCGCATCATGTCGCTGTAATTGAAACATGGCCTATTGACATTACAGGCATGAACAGACACATTTCTAATGAATTATCTTGAAATAGAGATTGTTTTTATTTAAATAACAGATTATCCATTTACCTACTCTGCGTCTCACAAAGAGACAAGTGTTGGCACCAAAAATCTCACATTTGGACTCCAAAGGACTGATCTACACCAGTCTAATGTCCATTGCTCATGTTTCTTGGCCCAAGCAAGTCTCTTCTTATTATTGGTCACCTTTAGTAGTGGTTTCTTTGCAGAAATTCGACCATGAAGGCCTGATTCATGCAGTCTCCTCTGAACAGTTATTGTTGAGATCTCTGTTGTACCTGAACTCTATGAAGCATTTATTTGGGCTGCAATCTGAGGTGCAGTTAACTCTGAACTTGTCCTCTGCAGCAGAGGTAACTCTGGGTCTTTCTTCCCTGTGGTGGTCCTCATAAGATCTAGCTTCATCATAGCGCTTGATGGTTTTTGCGACTGCACTTGAATAAACATTCAAAGTTCTTGAAATGTTCTGGATTGGCTGACCTTCATGTCTTAAAGTAATGATGGACTGTCATTTCTTTTTGCTTTTTTGAGCTGTTCTTACCATAATATGTACTTGGTGTATACCACCCCTACCTTGTCACAACACATCTGATTAGCTTAAATGCATTAAGATGGAAAGACATTTCACAAATGAACTTTCAACAAGGCACACCCGTTAATTGAAATGCATTCCAGGTGACTACCTCATGAATCTGGTTGTATCACATTTTAAGTTATGACCCAGGTGCAGACAGTGTAGAAAATACTCAAGTTTATTCTTTAATTAAATGGGCAGGCAAATGACAAGTCAAGGCAGGCAGAGAGGGTGTAAGCCAGCAGGCGGCAGGCGGGCTCAGGGTCAGGGGTCAATAATCCAGAGAGAGTGTAAGGCACAAGAACAGCAGGCGGGCTCAGGGTCAGGGGTCAATAATCCAGCGAGGGTGTAAGTCACAAGAACAGCAGGCGGGCTCAGGGTCAGGTCAGGCAGAGGTCGGTAATCCAGAGTATTGGGGCAAAGGTACAGGACGACAGGCAGGCAGAACGGTCAGAACCGGGAAACTAGAAAACAGGAGTAAGGAAACAAAAATGCTGGTAGGTTCTATGAACAAAATGAACTGGCAGATAAACAGAGAACACAGGTAGAAATACACAGGGGACAATGGGGAAGATGGGCAACACCTGGAGGGGGGTGGAGACAAGCACAAAGACAGGTGAAACAGATCAGGTTGTGACAGGTTGAAAGAATGCCAAAAGTGTGCAAAGCTGTCATCACGGCAAAGGGTGGCTACTTTAAACAATCTCAAATATAAAATATATATTTTGATTGAACACTTTTTTTTGTTACTACATGATTCCATATGTGTTATTTAATAGTTGTGATGTATTCACTAATATTCTACAACAAAAATAAATAAAAACCCTTGAATGAGTAGGTTTTTCCAAACTTTTGACTGGTACTGTATATATATTTTTAATAGCTATATATAAAGCAAAATGGGTTGAGAACATTGGAAATACTTTTAGCGATTGATCTTCTTCTGTTCCGTGGGTGGCACTGTGTGCTCTTTTCGGAGAATGAGTCCTGGCCTCTCGGGGGCCTAGGGATCTGGGGGGATGGGGGTGGTCTGCTGGCTACTTGGATGACAACCAAACTAGGGATGGGGAGGGGCTTTAGCAGATGTAATAATGGAGAACAATTGGAGGGTTACTTAGTAGCAATTCAAATATCATGGAACAGCTATACTGTTCAGCTATCATGGAACAGCTATACAGCTATATCAATGGTACATTCCAAACATTGATTTGAAACTTTTATCTCATTATAGTAAATGATGAAATAAGTAAAAGCCAGCTATAATTTTAATGGCTTAGCTGATAATAAGAAAATAATATCAATATTTTTCCTGGCTCAAAGAGAGAGAATATAATATCTATTGTTTACAGGAAACTCATTCAACAGTTTCAGATGAAGTTGTGTGGAAAAAGGACTGGGGGGCCCTCCAAAGAAACTCAAAAGGGGTGTGTATATTAATTAACAGTAATTTTGATCCGAATGTGCAAATTGTCCAAACAGATCTGCAAGTTAAATGGATGATTTTAAATATGTTATTGAACAATAAACAGATATGGCTCATTCACCTTTATGGACCAAATAATGATGATCCAAATAATGATGATCCATATTACAGCAGGCCCATAAAACAGATAAGGACTTCTCTTTAGTGTATGGGTCGCTCAGGTGGGTGTCTAGGGTATAGGGTTGGGGAGCGTTTCATCATGATAGGACAACAAATAAATAAAATAGATGTATAATTTATTTTAAAATGTATAACTGTCACACCCTGACCTTAGAGAGAAGTTTTATTTCTCTATTTGGTTAGGTCAGGGTGTGATGTGGGGTGGGAATTCTATGTTCTATTTTCTATGTTTTGTATTTCTTTGTTTTGGCCGGGTATGGTTCTCAATCAGGGACAGCTGTCTATCGTTATCTCTGATTAGGAATCATACTTAGGCATGCCTTTTTCCCACCTGTCTTTGTGGGTAGTTTACTTTGTTTATGGCACTAAAGCCCTGTAAGCTTCACGATTGTTCATTTTGTTTCTTGTTTTGTTGGCGTCATTCCAAAATGAAGGGGAATATGTACGCTCACCACGCTGCCCTTTTGTCTACTTCCTTCGATGGTCGTGACAGAACTACCCACAACCAAAGGACCAAGCAGCATGTTAAGAAGGAGGACTGGACATGGGATGACATCTTGGACAGCAAGGGATCCTGGACGTGGGAGATCCTGGCCGGAAAGGATTGTCTGCCGTAGTAGCAGGTAGAAGCAGAGAGGAAGGCGAAAAAAGCTGGTAAATGGGCCCAGCGTTATGAGGGAACACGGCTAGCAAGGAAGCCAGAGAGGCAGCCCCTCCCCAAAACATTGTTTAGCTGAGTCAGGTTGGAGACCTGAGCCAACTCTCCGTGCTTACTGTGGCGAGCGTCGTACTGGTCAGGCACCGTGTTATGCGGTGGAGCGCACGGTGTCTCCAGTGCGCGTTCACAGCCCATCTGCCTGGCTAGGGTGAGCATCCAGCCAGGACAGTTGGTGCCGGCTCAGCGCACTTGGTCTCCACTGCGTCTCTTCGACCCAGGATATCCTGCACCGGTTCTGCGCACTGTATCTCCGGTACGTCTGCACAGCCCAGTGCATCCTGTGCCAGCGCCCGCATTTGCAGGGCGAAGATAAGCACCCAGCCAGGACGGGTTGTGCAGGCTCTAAAATCGAGACCTCCAGTGCGCCTCCACGGCCCAGTGTTTCCGGTGCCTCTGCCAAGGATAAAGCATCCTGTATGTCTCCCCAGCCTGGTGAGTCCTGTGCCTGCTCCTAGAGCCAGGCCTCCTGTGTGTCTCTCCACTCCAGTGATGATGGCACGAAGCCTCCAGTGATGATCCATGGCAAGAAGCCTCCAGTGATGATCCATGGCACGAAGCCTCCAGTGATGATCCATGGCACGAAGCCTCCAGTGATGATCCATGGCACGAAGCCTCCAGTGATGATCCATGGCACGAGGCCTCCAGTGATGATCCATGGCACGAGGCCTCCAGTGATGATCCATGGCACGAGGCCTCCAGTGATGATGTCGTGATACGAAACCTTCAGCCCTGCCCCTTGGCCGGCAGCGGGGTGCTAGATGTAGTTAGCGTCCCGTTCCCTGGATTGGACAGGGCACTATAGATACTTCAGGTTATCTCGGTATAACCAGGACCGCTCGCGTAGCCCTGCCTCTCCTTCTATGTCGATACGTTGTCCGCGTAGAGAGGTCTTTTGCCTTGTCACTCTCAACGGTCTAGCTCTAGCTGGGATGTGTGAACCCCACGTTTATCCTCTAGACTCTTTGTTTCACCACTAATTGATCATTGAGTTGTTATTAAGCACTAGTCCTACCAGTCTCTATATGATTTCCCTGTGGTTGAGTATTTCCCTTCTGTGATGTATCTAGTTTAAAGTGTGAAGACCTTTAGTCAACTTAGTCTCACTACTCTGCCCGTCGGCTATGTATCGCTTGGAAAATAAAACTTAGATAGATCGATAAGACAATTAATGAATCACTACTCGACACACCTTCCTCTTTGTCTTTTAATGGCAACTCATTTTGTCATAGAGTATTGATCTCCATTTCCAGTGTCCCGGTAGCGGGGAGTGTCAGAGTTGTTATCTCCATTGCCGTTAACTGTCTTGGGAGGGCGTTCTACTCGAGACAAAATAAGACTACCGTTTATTTTTGAAAACACTCTGTTTTTTGTCTTTTACAATCAAACACACTTCAAAATACACAATTTGTTACTCGGTTACACACAGCGTTAATCAAAAACATGCAAATGCCTTAATGCTCTAAATGCCTGGTACAATGATAACACTTATTTCTAATAAAATATAATGCTTCAACTTAGTTACCTTTAAAAGATGACAGGGAGACCCACGAGATCAGGAGCGGTGTTTCAATCGGTCAGAATTTGAGAAATTTAGTTTAGTGTAGCAACTCCCCTCTAACTGCCGAGAGGTTGAATTGGAGTCGTTATTTTAACTAAATTGGATTCAAGTTATATTGAATGAGGAAACTAGAGTCGTTCTTGGTCAACTGATCGTCTACTGATGTTTCACTATCCTCCAACGAAAACCCCCTGGGTTCAGTGTTTAAGTCCTGTCTCGGGATGCCAAACTATTTCCAGTAATGCCGGTGATTAGACCTTGGTCAGGAGATCACAAAGCAGGGACTGTCATATAGTGGACAAAGCCTCAAGAACCACACACTGCCAGTAGTAATGGTTTGGAATAGATAGGAACACGAGGAGTCTCAGCACAAGAATCTAGTCCAAATTCAATAGAGTTAGACTCTAGAGATGAGCCAGGCACCAATACCTGGTTCAAATGGTTGTCTCTATGAATTCAGAATTCAAGAAGTCAGCGCCAAAGTAATGGCAAATGTCTCTTTATATACCTTTTGATTCTCTGCACCCGATCAGCTGCTCCTCCTATTCCCCCAGAGCAGAGAGGGTGGTGACATATCTTACAACAGGAAATACTTTTCTTACAGTGCATATATGGGCCTCTGGTTATGACAGAGCCTATTATTCTAGCAACAATGAGGAAACACTTTTCTTACAGTGCGCATATGGGCCTCTGTTTATGACAGTGTCCTTACTCTATCAGCAATGAGTCTATCAGCTGTTCCCATTCAGAGGTGTCACTTGAGGCAGAGGGTGATTCTACCTGACACCAGTCAGGTTCAATAGTTGGTTGGCTTGAGTCGTCTTCTGGTGGCTTTGCCCAATCCGGTATTTCAGTAGGCGAGGTCATCTGTCACTACCCTTGGTGGGTAAGACAGGGGAAGAGGACCAGGAGGTAGATCCATTTGGCGTTTTACTACAGATCCATGGCACGAGGCCTCCAGTGATGATCCATGGCATGAGGCCTCCAGTGGTGATCCATGGCACGAAGCCTCCAGTGGTGATCCATGGCACGAAGCCTCCAGTGGTGATCCATGGCACAAAGCCTCCAGTGGTGATCCATGGCACAAAGCCTCCAGTGGTGATCCATGGCACGAAGCCTCCAGTGGTGATCCATGGCACAAAGCCTCCAGTGGTGATCCATGGCACGAAGCCTCCAGTGGTGATCCATGGCACAAAGCCTCCAGTGGTGATCCATGGCACAAAGCCTCCAGTGACGTCCTCCAGTCCGGAGCCTCCAGCGACGAGGGTGCCGTCTCCGGAGCCTCCAGCGACGATGCCCAGTCCGGGGCCCGCAGCAAGGGTCCCCAGTCCGGGGCCCGCAACGAGGGTCCCCGCACCAGAGATGCAACCGTGGATAGATGCCCACCCGGGCCCTCCCCTATAGGTTCAGGTTTTGCGGCCGGGGGGGGGGGGCGGTACTGTCACGCCCTGACCTTAGAGAGCTGTTTTATTTCTCTATTTGGTTAGGTCAGGGTGTGATGTGGGGTGAGCATTCTATGTACTTAAGCAGCCCTTTCCCACCTGTCTTTGTGGGTAGTTAACTTTTATTGTGGCATTAAAGCCCTGTAAGCTTCATGGTTGTTCATTTTGTTTCTTGTTTTGTTGGTGTCATTCCAAAATAAAGAGGAAAATGTACTTTCACCACGCTACGCTTTGGTCTATTTCCTTCGACGGACGTGACAATATCCATCCATATCCATTCAAAATGTCAATACCTCACATAAATACAAGTAGTTAAGAAGTCAAGTTTCTACTCCACTTTGAGCCACTTTGAAATTGACCTGCATATTATTCATATTAGCTCTGTGTACATCCAAGGGCCAGCTGTGCTGCCATGTTCTGAGCCAATTGCAATTTTCCTATGTCCTTCTTTGTGGCACCTGACCACTTGACTGAACAGCAGTCAAGGTGTGACAAAACTAGGGCCTGTAGGACCTGCCTTGTTGATAGTGTTGTTAAGAAGGCAAAGCAGCACTTTATTATGGACGTACTTCTCCCCATCTTAGTTACTGTTGTATCAATATGTTTTGTCAAGTCAACTTGCTCAATTGCCACATGATTTATTACAAGATTATGTTTAGATTCAGGGTTTAGTGAATGATCTGTCTCATATACAATGTTTTAGTTTTGGTAATATTTAGCGCTAACTTTGTCCTTGCCACCCACTCTGAAACTAACTGCAGCTCTTTGTTAAGTGTTGCAGTCAATTCAATCGCAGTAGTAGCTGATGTGTATAGTGTTGAGTCATCCGCATACATAGGCACCCTGGCTTTACTCAAAGTCAGTGGCATGTCATTAGTAAAGATTGAAAAAAGCAAGGGGCCTAAACAGCTACCCTGTGGAATTCCTGATTCTACCTGGATTATCTTTGAGAGGCTTCCATTAAACAACACTCTCTGTGTTCTGTTAGACAAGTAACTCTTTATTCACATTATAGCAGAGGGTGTAAAGCCTTGCTAGGGCGTTGTAGACGGGGATGGCAGCTGGACGTAAACATCTGCCCCTTTTTTATATTTTTGTGTCAAGCCTATCCCAAACCTGAACCATTCAGAGTTCATGCTTAACCTTAAGATTTCGGAGCTAATACCTAAACTTCACCTTAAACACTTCAAAATGTAAAGTTTGCAACAACTTCGAAATTACATTTGAGAAACATGAATGAATGTCTAATTCTGACATGAAACTGTGAGAACTACTGAAGTCGAAAGCATCACCATTTAGCCCAGAGACCAGAGTGTAAGAGCTGCTAAGGACACATTGCTGGGGAGAGGAGAGGAAGGAATAGAGGGAGGAGGCTAGAGGGAAGAGAGAAGAAAGGCAGATGGTCTCTTCCACTATGAACACACTGCGAAAGGCAGGACTGTGAGAAAAGCAGCAACAGCCTGTACAAATGACACACTGGGAACCTGCCATCTACGCACAACACTAATTCCACTGCTCAGACCATGTGGAAGGAGCCTGACTCACACTTACGCTGTCAACGGAAAGGTTACTTTTGAAAAATGGGTCCCACACTGTGATTTAATTCACTGACTAACCCCAGGAAGAGGAGCCCCTTCCCATGGGGACGCGCTGTGATTTAGACTGGGATTACACTTCAGTTTGGATCCTCTCTCCTTCCCTCCCTCTCTCTCACCGACACACACAGACCCACATACACTCATGCTTCATTTCAATTTCACCAGGAACAGGGGGTGAAGTACAAGGTGCCAAGTGATGAGGTAATGTATCTGCCAGGGGAAGAGGGTATGTATAATGTATACTTGATCACACAACCACATAGACAGACAAGCACTGACATAAAAGCACACACACACACTTGTAACAGGTGTGACAAATGCCTTTAACTATTGTGTATGCTTTAGCTCTAACTGAGTGTTCCTAATTCATTGATTCATGGAGCAATGTGATTGGCTCTGTTTATAACTATTTTTTGAGTTGTGGCTGCCCACTGGAAGGTGCAAGTGAGAAGGAGTGATGTACTGCCTTGATTAAAAATGTTTAAGTTAAAGATAATGTCCCTGCACTGAAACCTGTTGTTTGTGCTAAAGTGGGTATGGAAACTGAACTTACAAAACTGTGAATTGTGACATGCCTCTGATCCTCAATTCATGTTCTTCCACTCAACCTGCAACTGGAAGAAAATGTGTATGCAATGATAGTGCTATTCAGAGCTCCCTCTAAACCTAGGGTTGTGTAGTTGGCACTATGGTACCGAACTGTGTTTCGTACAGCCCCTCTCAGCCAAGATCTGGGACATTGAGTGTGCAGTTGTGGAGCAGGGACCAGTTTTCCTTTGACTGTCTTGTTTATTTGTTCTGCAGTGTCTCCTGTGGGTGGTTCTGGTGGTAGCCAGGGCAGAAGAGGAAGCCATCCCCTGCAGTCATGAGACTGACCTAACTGGCCTGGGGTGTGTTAAGGTGCCCTTTGGGTGAAGGCTGAGCAGCTCTAAGGACGTGGCTGAAGGTGTAGCCTGGTGAGGTTGAGGGATGCGTCAGCCAGGTGGACAGGTCAACACTGATGTGGGGGCTGCCAACACCTGAACAGAGTAGTCCACTCAAAGTGGGTGAGCGAAGGGGCTGAGGTGACCTGGATGGGCAGGTGCTGGATGTCACACCCATCGTTACCTGACAGTCAGTATACCGGGCAGTGGCAGTCTGGGGCTACCACAAACCTGAACCAGGTGAAGAGGCAGGGGGTGCCAAAAGCCAAAATGGCCTTGGCCGCTCCAGGACACTATGTGGGAGCGCTGTAAAAAGGTATTGGAGCACTGTATTTGCAAGGGCACCTGTTTGTATATTTGAGTATATGCTGGTTGTGACACATTTACTTTTTCTAACTGTGAAATCTATTATGGCATGTGTGTTTATGCGCTATCAAGTATGAGGATGTACTCCTTAAGTGGGTGAGTGTCACAGGTGTGACCTAGTTGCATGCAAGCCAGATAATTGATTCATGTGATTAAATATAATAAATAATGAAGCAGCTTAATAGGTTAAACATTTCACTTTTAATTCCAATGCTTTTTTCAAGATACAGCATTATCATCTTTGAAGTTAGAGATGGATTTTCAAGGAAGGTAAGTATATTATTTTGTATATGTATTGCGTATTTCCCAATTCCTAATGAGCAACCACAATACCAGTCTGGTATTAAGCCTTCTGTGCTGTAATGACGTAATCTGCTGCTTTAGATTGAACGGTCAAATCTCAGTTATTGTTTTCATATCTACAAGAAATAAGCTATTTTCTTTACTTTCAGAGTGTGAGCTGATCAAGCGGTCAACAATGTAGATATTGCCAGATATTCACTGTCCGAAGAACAGGCCGTGGAAGCTTTATTGCTGACTAAAGTGTCCATAACCAGAAGTAATTAAACTGTTCTGTGTTGTTTTTCTCTCTTCCTCGCTGCCTGTCTTGTTGTACATGGAACCTGTCTCCCCATGCACAGTTTGGAGGAAGAAGGATGCCTTAACCTCTAAACTTCTATCCACCTCTTCTGTGTGGGATATGTGTTCCTACCTCGTCTGCGGCAGATCTGCAGCATTTCACAGAGGGTTGGAATAATCACACTTTAAAGTACAGAGGAAAACCTGAAACCTCATCAGCTGTGATATATCGGAATGCTCCAAACACCTGTGCACATTTTTGTTCTTGCCTTAGCACTACACAGCTGATTTAAATGATCAAGTCATCAAGCTTAAAGTGGTATTTATGTCTAATAATGAAATTATATTCTATTGTTTGTCCTTGTGTGTCTGTTTTTCAGCACAAAGTACTCTGCCGTCACTTAGTGTGGACACCAGGTGAGACCACACAAACACACAATAAGTCTCTCTCCTTCACTTCATCCCTCTCCCCCTTCTCCCTATATCCTCGAGAAGTTTACATTCACTCAATTAGTATTTAGTAGCATTGCCTTTAAATTGTTTAACTTGGGTCAAACGTTTCGTTAAGCCTTCCACAAGCTTCCCACAATAAGTTGGGTGCATTTTGGCCCATTCCTCCTAACAGAGATGGTGTAACTGAGTTAGGTTTGTAGGCCTCCTTGCTTGCACACGCTTTTTCAGTTCTAGCCACAAATTTTAAATATGATTGATGTCAGGCCTTTGTGATGGCCACTCCAATATCTTGACTTTGTTGTCCTTAAGCCTTTTTGCCACAACTTTGTGTAGTGTGCTTGGGGTTATTGTCCATTTGGAAGACCTATTTGCGATCAAGCTTTAACTTCCTGACTGATGTCTTGAGATGTTGCTTCAATATATCCATATAATTTTCCTAACTCATGATGCCATCTATTTTGTGAAGTGCACCAGTCCCTCCTGCAGCAAAGCACCCCCACAACATGATGCTGCACAGGGGTGGCCAAACAGTTCTATTTTTGTTTCATCAGACCAGAGGACATGTCTCCAAAAAGTACAATGTTTTGCAGTTGCAAACCGTAGTCTGGCTTTTTTATGGTTGTTTTTGAGCAGTGTCTTCTTCCGTGCTGAGCGGCCTTTCAGGTTATGTCGATATAGGACTCGCTTTACTGTGGATGTAGATACTTTTGTACCTGTTTCCTCCAGCATCTTCACAGGTCTTTTGCTGTTTTTCTGGGATTGAGTTGCACTTTTCACACCAAAGTACTTTCATCTCTAGGAGACAGAATGCGTCTCCTTCCTGAGGGGTTGATGGCTGCATGGTCCCATGGTGTTTATACTGTTTGTTAAGATGAACGTGGTACCTTCAGGTGTTTGGAAATTGCTACCAAGGATGAGCCAGACTTGTGGAGTTCTACAATTTTTTTCTGAGGTCTTGGCTGATTTCTTTTGATTTTCCCATGATGTCAAGCCGGCACTGAGTTTGAAGGTAGACCTTCAGGAGGAGGGCGGGACTGAGGCCGGTAGGGGCGGGACTGAGGCCGGTAGGGGCGGGACTGAGGCCGGTAGGGGCGGGACTGAGATAGGTAATGGCGGACTGAACGTAGTTATGTCGAGCACCTCATGATAAAAACGTATGTTCTGTGACAATCAATAAATGACAAACTAAATAAGAATATAAAAGAGTTGACGGCAAGCCTCGATGTGTGATGGAAAAAGCTGCGACGTTGGGAAAGGAAACAAACAAGCTAAAAGTGACAGTCAAAGAACTGAAACCGAAGTGAATGAACTTAAAAAGGAGAACATTGTTCTGAGAGAAGCCTTACTTGACATACAGACTAGATCCATGAGAGAGAATCTGATACTTACAGGTACTTACAGGTATCCAAGAGAAAGAAGGAGAAGTTCCTGAATCCGTGGTAAAAGAGTTCCTCCTTACAGAACTTCGGTTTCCACGCGAAGCTATCAACAAAATCCAACTCGAACGTGTACACCTCAATCGGACAGAGAGGGCAGAGGTATGAACGCCCAATCGCTGCCAAATTTTCATCTAAAGATAAAATAATGATTAAAAGACTTGCTGGGACCAAAATTGTCATGAATGACCAGTTCCCAAAGGAAATTGTAGAACGTCGTAATGTTCTGTATCCAATTTAAGGAAAATAGATTAAAAGGGAAACGAGTAGCTCTCGTTGTCGATAAACTATATATTGATAACCAGTTGTTCAGAGACACAAAGACTACTCCATGGCTATTTTAAAAATGTTAAAGTTCTTATAGACGAGGCAAATAATGAAACACAATTGTAGCCCGGTTATGGATTGTAATAATACAATAAAAAATATAGATTTTCTATATATTTTCAAATATAACTAATTGGAATACAAAAGCACTAAATCAACATGGTGACGATGAAAACTCAATAAACAGAAGGCACAGTATGTATGGATGGGGTGGTGTGTGTGTGTTTTTTTATGCTTGGTAAAGTGTGGCGTTGAGTGAGAGAGGAAATGGTTGCATATCCCAGAACCAATGTATTGCTGTGAGCGGGGGTGTGACAGAGCTTTCATTATTGTTCAGATGATGGATATACTTTTTATAATGAATTATACGCCTTTATTTTATTTATTTATTGTCCTGTCATGGTGGAACAGTGTTTTAAAATAAATTATACATCTAATTTATTTATTTATGATCCTATATTGATGGAAAGGTCCATAACCCTATACCTTAGACACCCACCTGAATGACCCAGATACTAAGAAGAAGTCCCTAACTCTTTTATTGGCCTGCAGTAAGCAGTCTGTATGCAGCGAAAATGTGGTCAGAGACCTAGAGCAGCACTGCCCCCTCAAGATTCTGAGCCTGCTTGACAGGGTTGGTCCTGCAAATACAAAGCCCCCTAAAGGGAGAGCATACAATACAAGAAAATTCTTAAAGCTGCTAATGAGAACCTTGACGACCTTGTACCTAACTGGTGGGGTGCCCCCACCCAGGCAGTGGCAGTGGAGGTGTTATAAATGACCACTCCACATTATCATCACAGGAACCATAGGGGACTGTGTCTAGCCTACTGCAAGACATCGTTTAGTATGGATGATAGTAGCACAGTGCAGGTCAGAGAGGGAATACCTGCAGTAAGACCAGTTATAGGTCATTTTCTACCCTTTCAAACAATATATCCCATATTGTCTTTGCCTGTAACATGCAAGGAATTCAGCTGGTATTCAATCAAACCCGTGTTTCCGAAAAGTATTGTTATTGCCCACCCCCCGAAAAAATGTCAGTGGTGCAATTGATTATGCCTTGTTTGTTTTATTTATTTTACCCTGATTTAACTAAGCAAGTCAGTTAAGAACAAATTCTTATTTTCAATGACTGCCTAGGAATAGTGGGTTAACTGCCTTGTTCAGTGGCAGAACGACAGATTTGTACCTTCTCAGCTCAGGGATTCAATCTTGCAACCTTTTGGTTACAAGTCCAACACTCTAACCACTAGGCTACACTGCCGCCCCTCCTGTATGACAGTAGTTACGACAGATCTGCTTCCGGACTATGAGTCACCCCCACACAATGTAAATAACTTTGAGTTTGAGGAAAGTGCTGTAAAAATGAAAATCATAATCCTCACAACTGTGTTTGAAACCTATTTTTTAACTATTGCATTTCTGTCAGAGTAAGGTTTGGCTGTGAAGACCAGACTCCTAGCTTTTCACATTGTTTATACCTGGAGCATAGCAGATGCTCTGCAGGAATGATAATCGAGATGTTCTACACTCTCAATAATCCTAGTAATCCATCTGTCATACCTGCTCCTCTCCAATGATGTCTCTGTAGTCTGCTGGTGTGTGCCCAGCTATAGCCTCACAACGTGACATTCAAATGTTGGATTCAACGATAGAAATGTATAGAGATCATTACTCGTGAAAAACCTGTTTTTTTTTCATGGACATTGTCATTGAGGGCTTCCACCATTTTAAAGAAGTCAACTAGGTGGGGATTCCTATGGGTTGGAAGCTATCAGCCTATTATAAGAGCATTGTCTTCTTCAAATTGGTTTGCTTCGTTAGGAAATTACTTTTTAAGCTATATCACTCTCCATGTACTGGCTACAATAAATTAATTCCCCACAAGATTTGGTTCAAAACTAAACTTGTTTTAATCATGGCAAATTACTGGCCGGACCCGCAGGAAAAGTGCCCCTGACATACAGGGGGGCCTCATTGATTTTGTTAGTCCCTCTCACTCAGAGATCATAATAACCTGGCATAAGTCATGGCAAAAATGTATAGAATTGCAGGAAATTACTGTAGCTTTGAAACGGCAAAAATCTCTCCCCACCCTATGTCAAAATATGTAGTACTGCACAAAATATGCTGTAAAACTGCAACAACAAAAAAACGATGGTTCTGTAAGCAAACTTACTTGTTTACCAGTTGTTAATAAAATAAGTTTTCTGCCTACAGATCACACAGTATGTATTAAATTATAGATTTTAATCCGATGCTGAGTTGTATAGCAGCTAATTGTATACCTAATAGCCTATGTGTTTAGATGGACTGAGGTGTATGAAGCTATAGAAACCAATGTAAAAATGGCTGGTGATTGGTACATTATATGCACAGTACAGCATGCCACTGAAAATACATAGAAACAAAATCTCAGCTGTTTCCTTTCATTATTGCCATGGCATTTCCAGTCTGTCCTGAATAGGGAAAGGGAGAGTGTATTGTTGTGTTAACAACCAGCAACGTATAATGATTGACAGTAGAACAACCTGGAGGTTCTGACCTTTCAGCCGATTCAGTTCTGTAATCTTCCGGGGGTTCTATTAGTGAGTGACTGGGCCTTTGTTACTATGACTAACCTACGTGACCCAGCACAGCGGGCTCAATGGTAAGCTGTGTCTGCCATGTTTTTTAGTGAGAGGGACGTAGCCACACATTTTATTACGATAGCGAACGCCCCTGGTTAATTACTTGCCCTTCTAAGTAGCTGTGGTCCTGAGTGAGTTATTTTATAAGGACCTGTTTATAGAATATTATAATTGAGGATAATATTGAATAATTCATAATCATCCCTTTATTTCGTATAATGTTGTGTGTCTGTGTGTGTGTGTCTGTGTGTGTGTGGGGGGGGGTGTGTTAGTAGAGGTTGTGGCACAACTGTTGTTACCTATATAAAGGAGAACATATTTTAAGATCCACTTATTCAATTATTCTGTCTAATAATATGACCGTGTTAAGACTGACGCATGCTTCAGTCTAAAGAGTTTGCGCATATACAGTGAGCTCAAAGTATTGGGACATTTCTTGTCGTTGTTTTGACTCTGTACTCCAGCACTTTGGATATGAAATGATGCAATGACTGTGGGGTTTAAGTGCAGACTGTCAGCTTTAATTTGAGGGTATTTTTTATCTATATTGAGAGAACCATTTAGGAATTACAGCACTTTTTGTAGATAGTACCCCCATTTTAGGGACCAAAAGTATTGGGATAAATTGACTTATACACTGAGTATACCAAACATTAGGAACACTTTCCTTATATTGAGTTGGGTCTGTAAATTTCTCATTCATCATGATTCACAATTCATTCAGGATTATCCGTAATCATGATAGCATCCACATTAATGTAGAAATGTTTATAAATAGCCAAAAATCTTCCTTAAGTAGTCTATGTTGATGCTAAAGTGGCTCAAGAAGGTCAAACAAAAAAAATGGTACTATTTTCTCATTTTTCAAACAAAGTTCTTTAGAGAGTATACCAGTACAGCTGCTCGCTTCGCTTAGCCGAGTTCTGCTCGGTGAAAATAGAACCTACAGTATGTATGCGGACGCCTTAACTCTAATGGTGCTATTGTAATGTTGTTTTGAAGTATAAGCATAAGTATTATTAGTGTATTAGTGAGAGTGAGCTATGTATCTAAAGATAATAAAAACGGTACAGACAAGGACATTCATCGTTCACTTTAGTGTCTGTAATTGAAAATATTTTCCTTGTCTTTTCTTCTCTGAGATAATTGTTATTGTCATTCCACAATGGATAGGTTTGAAGCAGCTCTATGCATTTAACAAAGGCAGGTTTCCAATAAAATGGTCTGTTCTATATCCTCTTATTTTTTATGTGAAATCATCCTCTCTTACACAACTCATGTTTTGCTACAAGCTAGAATGTGTGTGTGTGAGTATAAATGACTGTGCAGAATATGCACATTTTCACATTGACTTGTGAATCTGCATTACTCAACATTTTACATTGCTTAAAACACATTTGTATGAGAAAGAGTGAGTGTGCAGAATAGTCACATTTTCAGCCTGTGAATATATCTGCATTCAATATATATATATATTATTCTAATGCAATGATTAATTATTGAATTGCGGTGGCAAATGCTGTCCCATGATTTTGGCACCATGTAAAATATTTTTAAATTACAAAAAGATGACAAATAATACATTTTCCATTTTACATAAATGTTATTTCATAAGAAAACATATGTAAGTCCTTTATTCTGCAAAATATATATTTGTAAGTGTTGTAGAAACTACTGGGTGTTGGCAAATGGGATTGTCCCACTGGTAATGTGTTGAGGTTTAGTAACATTTTGGGGGGACGTAGAGATCTATCTATTATTTTGAATGCTAGACAGTGAACAAAATGATTTAATATATTGTATTGATCAATAAAAACAAAAATAACGCTATTAAAATATCAATTTTTAGGGATAATGTGTGCCTCAGTTTTATGTAATTGATGTTACCGCCTTGAAAATCACTGAATCCAAAGATACAGTGCCTTCAGAAATTATTAATACGCCTTGACTTATTTCACATTTTGTTGTGATACAGCCTGATTTCAAAATGGATTAAATATATATATTTTTCTCATGCATCACATATACACAGAATATACCATAATAACAAAGTGAAAACATGTTTTTAGAAATGTTAGCAAATTAATTGAAATTGAAATACAGAAATACCTCATTTGCATAAGTTTTCACACCCCTGAATCAATACATTGTAGAAACACCTTTGACAGTGATTACAGCTTTGAGTCTTTATGGCTATGTCTAAGTGCCCTCCACACCTGGATTGTGCAACATTTGCTCATTATTTCTTTTAAATAATTCAACCTCTGTCAAATTGGCTGTTGATCATTGCTAAACCAGGCAGTATTGTTTTTTTTTTAAATGTAGGTAGTTTTGTGTGTGTTAAATAGCATATCTTTCTCAAACTGCTCATTAACATACAGAGGGTGGAAGTGAAGACCATGGTTGAGGGCAGACCTACTTATTCCAGCAAAGAGCCTCTGGTGTAGTCTTTCCCCACAGACATCACTTTGCTTTGGTTGGCATCTTGCTGATGAACCATTAATCATGCACATGAACTAATCGGTCATACTCATGAGAAGGAAATGAACTACAAATTATCTCACTGAGATATTGCATAAGGTTGGAAAATAAATCACCATATTTGTGCTCCCGAGTGGCGCAGCAATCTAAGGCACTGCAATTTAGTGCATGAGGTGACACTACAATCCCCGGTTCAAATCCAGGCTGCATCACATCTGGCCATGATTGGAAGTCCCACATCTAAAGGAAAATTTGCATAGGCTGTCATTGTAAACAAGAATATGTTCTTAAGTGGCTTGCCTAGTAAAATAAATATTAAACTACAAAACATAAATAGTAATAATGTATGGATGAGTACCGTCCACTAAAATCTGCAATTATGGCGACTGCCTTACAGTTGAGGTCGGAAGTTTAGATACACCTTAGCCAAATACATTAAAAACCAGTTTTTCCACAATTCCTGACATTTAATCCTAGATCACCACTTTTTTTTTTAAATATGAAATGTCAGAATAACAGTAGAGAGAATTGTTTATTTCAGCTTTTATTTATTTCATCACATTCCCAGTGGGTCAGAAGTTTACATACACTCAATTAGTATTTGGTAGCATTGCCTTTAAATTGTTTAACTTGGGTCAAACGTTTCGGGTAGCCTTCCACAAGATTCCCACAATAAGTTGGAGGAATTTTGGCCTATTCCACCTGACAGATCTGGTGTAACTGAATCAGGTTAGTAGGCCTCATTGCTCGCACAAGATGTTTCAGTTCTGCCCACACATTTTCTATAGGAATGAGGTCTGGGATTTGTGATGGCCACTCAAATACCTTGACTTTGTTGTCCTTAAGCCATTTTTTCTTTGGAAGTATGCTTGGCATCATTGTCCACTTGGAAGACCCATTTGCCACCAAGCTTTAACTTCCTGACTACGATCTTTGTCCCCATGTGCAGTTGCAAACTGTAGGCTTTTTTATGGTGGTTTTGGAGCAGTGGCTTCTCCCTTGCTGAGTGGCCTTTCAGGTTATGTCGACACAGGACTCATTTTACTGTGGATATAGATACTTTTGTACCTGTTTCCTCCAGCATTTTCACAAGTTGCTTTGCTGTTGTTCTGGGATTGATTTGCACTTTTCACACCAAAGTACGTTTATCTCTAGGAGACAGAGCGCGTCTCCTTCCTGAGCGGTATGATGGCTGCATGGTCCCATGGTGTTTATACTTGCGTACTATTGTTTGTACAGATGAATGTGGTACCTTCAGGCATTTGGAAATTGCTCCCAATCATGAGCCAGACTTGTGGAGGTCTACAAGGTCTACAATTTTCCCATGATGTCAAGCAAATGTAACCGGGTTGGTTATGTTTCCACTTGCCTCTAAAGAAAGGTGTATTTAATGATCTAGCATTCTTATTTGTTGGTTCAATTCTGATGACAATAAGGTGTGTTGTTATTGGCCCAGCTTGCAGAAAGGGGGAGATCGCGAACATCAGGTCTCCGTATGAAAATGTGATGCAAAGGGTAGGTCACGTTCTGAATACTATTTTCTATTTTTCTATTTTAGTGTGTACAACTTTGCTGTACATTGCTGATTTATACATGTGTGGGTATATGGTACCTGTTAGGGATTGAGGGGCTTTCTGGGATGTGCTTTGGTATATGATTGCTGTATATAAGTGTGTTAGCGAGCAAGCACCGATGTAATAAGCTCACTGCTAACACAGTTGTTTTCATGCTACAGATTTTACCATTGACAGCCATCAACATCATTAAGCCCTGCACAACCAATGTGCTGTTTCCTATTTAACAACAGATAATAAATAATGCTCAACTGAGACCACTGGCAGGGGTGATTTATTTGGACAAAACACAACGCAAGGAGAGTTCGATTAACATCTGTTACACAAAGAAGCACTGAGTTTGAAGGTAGGCCTTGACATACATCCACAGGTACACCTCCAATTGACTCAAATTATGTCAAATTATGTCAATTAGCCTATCAGAAGCTTCTAAATCTATGACATACTTTTCTGGAATTTTCCAAGCTGTTTAAAGGCACAGTCAACTTAGTGTATGTAAACTTCTGACCCACTGTAATTGTGGTACAGTGAGTTATAAGGGAAATAATCTGTCTGTAAACAATTGTTGGAAAAGTTACTTGTGTCATGCCATGCACAAAGCAGATGTCCTAACCAAACTATAGTTTGTTAACAAGATATTTGTGGAGTGGTTGAAAAACTAGTTTTAATGATTCCAACCTAAGTGTATGTACATTTCCGACTTCAACTGTATATACTATACGTCACAGCTGATACCTTAGTGCAGGATTTTCTACTCCTACACCTGGCGAGTAGATCCACAAGGTTTCACGTTTTTCTTCTATCCCACCTGATGTAACTAATCAAGGTTGGAAATAATCAAGGGGTTGAGGATTGGTTAATTATTATGAATTGAGTGTGTTAGTGCTGAGCGAGAACAAAAACATGCACTCCTGTGAGTGACCAATAAGAATCTGCATTGATGCATCACACCATTACAGAGACCCAAGTTGTTCCACGCTTCAACAGAGCGGAGCTGTTCAGGCCAGCAGGGGACAGGTCTGGTCTGAGGCTGAATTATTCCGAGGGTCTGTCTGTTCAATAAGCGCAACGCTTCAGTGTTCCCCATCTCCCCTTATCCCCTTGTCTCCCCTCTCCCTTTGCTCAGTATGTCCCATGAGTGCACAGGCATAATATTCCCCAGCGACATTCCAGTTCCACTGCCTGCACACACAATGGGTATCTGAGCCATTCCAGATGATCGTCCCTCATGAGAGAAATATGAGGCAGAGGGTGGCACTACGTGTTCATTATCCAACTCCCTGCGGATTAAAATATGCACATTTCCCTTTAGAGGTGATATCAGAGAGATGAGAGAGGTCATGGTAAGGTCAGGGTTTGTGATTCCCTGGTGATTTCTCATGAATACTCACACAGCCTTATATTATCATGTCTCATTGACTCATACCACAACACAGGCAAGGAAACACAGAAAGATGCATAGAGATGCAGGGACACGCTGGAAAATGCAGTCATTTATGTTTACAAAGTTGCCAGAGAAATCTGAGCAAGGCAAATGATTGTAGACTGTAGAATTTTATGCCTGTCTGACTGTGTGTAAGAGAATTAAACTGCTTTCTATACACAGGGCACAGTATGGACGGGGACTTGTAGGGTTGCTCTGGGTTTGATTAAAGCCCAGTTCATTAGCTAAATATCACATTTTGTGACATGGTTTCAGACAATCCTTCATATTTTCATATTCAGTGGACCCGAATGGGAGTTTCATATCCTGCCTATCTTCTCCACCTTTCACCTCGCTTTAAGCTCCTCCGTGTCTTATGGCAGTTTTTTCTCATTTTAGAATCTCACCCTTTTTTGCTTTCAAGCTGAAAATAAAATCTATGAATCAAAGGCAATGGGAGAAAGAGACGAGGACTGAAGGAAATTTAAATCCGCTCCAAGTTTCCACAGCTTCAGAGGGTGAAATAAACAGGAAATTAAAATAGCATGTATAACCAAGGAGACATAATGCAGGTTCCTTTCAGAAGATTGCAGGCAAGTGCCTTTCTTACTGCTGATTCCCTCTTTATATTCTATTTGGAATGGATTCTATTATCTCTTATTAGTTTCACTGGGAAGTGGCAGAAATGCGAAGTGCTTAGAATGGCTTTCATTCAGTTATAATTCCTTGAGACCGAGGGAATATTTAGAGGCTTGAGTTTATTTTTGACAGATGTTGAGGAATACCAAAAGTCAAGAAAACCAATGAACAATACAGGATTTTAAGCTACAAAAAAAAAAACGTTCAACTAGTATTTACAAAAGTAGGCACCAAAAGGCTCAGCTGGAAGCCGTATTAAAGAAATGGCTATATATTCAGAAATTACCTTTACATTTCTGTAATGCTTCAGCTTTACAGATTGAGTAGAGCCCTTAATCAACGAGACAATCTTAAGTGCACTTGATTATAATAAGAACCCTGCCGCTTGCATCTAAGATAATCAAATCAAGGGGTTGATTCAAGGAGTCTTGATCATACAGACAATGAGTGATTCTATGAGCATAAAAGCATAAATGAAAAATGTTCAGATGTTCAAAATGTTAGACAAACCACAGACCTTCTCTCTCTTCAAGATGCTAATGGTAGGGGAGGGGGAATTCCACTGTAACGGGATTATGATGAGACTCAGTATTTTCACTTTAAATGTATGCAAACAACAAAAACCATTGATTTCAAAGTTTAATAAACCACACAGCTCTAAGCACAAGGACTACCTTGAACAATTTACACAGAAAATGTCAAAACTCATTTACTGGAATAACTGTTCGGATGCAAAGTTTGGTAAAAAAAAACAACAACCCTCTACAGTTTATGTGACCACGTTTTCCAAAAACCTGTTAAATATATGCTCCGTATCAAGATTCAAAGATGTCTGCAGAAAGAATGGGGTATCAGCTATGACAGGACATCTTGAATTTGAAATAATCTCTTTTGGTTATTGAACAACAGTAAGTGAAGTGAAATGAATTACTTAAAAATCATACAATGTGATTTTCTGCATTTTTGTTTTAGATTCCGTCTCTCACAGTTGAAGTGTACCTATGATAAAAAATTATAGACCTCTACATGCTTTCTAAGTAGGAAAACCTGCAAAATCGCCAGTGTATCAAATAATTGTTCTCCCCACTGTATGTGCCCTTTGTTTACTACGGTGCTGTCAATTATTGTTACAATGTCCATTTGTGCGTGCGAGTACCTGTGATGTGTTTTGGGCCTTCGTGCCCTTGTGGATTGTGCAGATGATGATTACGGGTCTCGTCCCGTGGGATAATCATTGTGAGCTTGTGTAATTTATTCGAGGTACTCCTCGCTCTTTTGTTAGGGTTTCAACCCTGTGTTTTTGTTATGTATTTGTTTGGTCTTCGTCCCCGTGCCCTTACACATCACGCCGTAATTTGGGGTATAATAAAAAAAAATATTACGCATTCCTGGGCCTGTCTCCCAATCCTTCATGCCAACGTAATCAACCATTAAGGGAGACAGCAGGAATGGCCAGTCCGACGACGCTGAGACTGGTGCGTCCGGCACTGCCGCAACTTCGGCAGCTGCAACTGGGTCATCTGACGTTGCCACAGCGGGTCTGTCCGATGACGCAACTTCAGCAGCTACAACTGGCCCGTCCGACGCTGCCACAACCAGTCCGTCCGACGCCATTGGTCCGTCTGACGCCGCCGCAACTTTGGCAGCGGCAACTGGCCCGTCCGACGACGACACAACTTTGGCAGCTTCAGGTCTTGATCGACCCACACTGCCTTCCTGTGTTCGTCCTCGAGGCTGGTGTCGTTGCGCTGCTTATACAGTGTGTCAGAGGAGGTGTACTGTCACGGATCCCTCTGGAACTTTCATTGCGCACACCTGGCCCCTATTCACACTGATTGCATGTGCCTTTTGTTCACCATGGTGCTGTCGATTATTGTTACTATGTCCGTTGATGCGTGTGAGTACCTGTGCTGTGTGTTTTGGGCTTTCGTGACCTTGTGGATTGCGCAGATGATTGCGGGTCTCGTCTCGTGTGATACTCATTGTGCGCTAGTGTTAATTTTTTCTAGGAACTCCTCGCTCTTTTGTTTGTGTTTCAATTGTGTGTTTTTGTTACATGTTTGTTTGGTCTTTGTCCCCATGACCTTACACGGCACACCGTAATTCGGGGTATGATAAAAAACTATTGCGCATTCCTGCGCCTGTCTGCCAATCCTTCATGCCAACGTGACAAATTGGATCTTCTCAATTTTTAATCATGTAGTGCCTCTTCATGTCTGACTTCTTTTGTCTAAAGGCCACTTAGGAGTAATGCAAATATTTAAAAGAGAAGCTATTGTTTGAGGCATATGTTCTTATATTTAGAATGTAAATTTAATGTGTATTTGAGATGCATAGAGAATTAAAGGAGATCTTATTACTATATCTTCAAGAGCTAAATCAGCACAATAGGATAAACAATTGAGATTCATACTAATAATTTCAACAGAAATGTGTCTTTCACATTTTACCCAACCTCTGAATCAGAGAGGTGCTGGTGGCTTCCTTAATGGACATAATCTGCGCCCAGGGAGCAGTTGTTGTTGGGGGTTAACTGCCTTGCTCGAGGAGAGAACAACATTCTGGGTTCGATCTAGCAACCTTTCAGATACTGGCCCAATGCTCCTAGTCGCCAGGCTACTTGCTCTAAAGCAATTTAGAGAGCTTATATTTCGATCATACTGAGATAGATCCTAGATTATGTATGGTGATAATTGTCTGTGACAAGTGAAGCACGTTTGAGATGGATTCTAATTATTTTGAATCAGATATAAATTTCACTGAGCTCTTGTTATTATTTTATTTTTTGCATGAATGAAGGTAGTTGAAATAAGACACATTTAGGATAATTTAGAGAACTCATACATTGATCAATGTGAGAGCAATACATGGTTATTTCTCAGGAGCAACATTTTAGATATTTGAGAAAATACTCTGCCTCTCTTTTTCTCAGTTTTGTCAAGGAGACAAAGGTGATAAAGAAATATCATCCTTGATTATCCTTTCCTATGTGTCATTTTTGAGACAGCATTTTTTTTCTTCAAATCTGTGCCTTAGTTTCCCCAAAATATAAACTCTTTAAATATAAACGCTTTAAATCGACACCCAATTTGAATATGCTTTTATGGACTTGGTGCTCATTGGTCCTTACACACAGTGTAGGCGTACTGCCCATATAATAGCCTATTGATCAATATCTTGCATTACTTTCCATTTTTAATGCTGAATACATTCAGCATAGATAATATCTTTAAAGATGGGAATTGTTTCAGAAATGGTATTGAGAGTATTACATTTCTGTTCTTCACTTTCCTCTTGAAGAATCTTTAATGATAGTTTGAAGGCCATCAAAGTGAAGCTATAAATCAAGGCAGTGTCTCTATATGGAAAAACACAGTGGGTGAAAATAATGCTTTCCTTTTAAGCCGATGAACCTCAGGCACTACAGTCCATAAATCGCACCATCAATTATTAACCCAAATCTCTTCAAATGTGCCAAAAGAAGTCTCAGAGGACAAACTAATGCAACAAGCAGGAAACGAGATGAAACAATAAAATGAATAGTGTGGCCAGTTGAGCCCGTTTACATTCACGCTGAAGACTTAAGTCCAGGAAAGGATTAAACATAGAGGCCATCCTCAGACTGCAGACCTCCATCAGGGTGGAGGAGCAGTATGAATGGCTACATTAGACACTATTCCACTCAGGGTGGAAATAAGCTGGCAGACAGCCCTGTAGACATGATTGATAGATACTTTAAAATATAGCAGGACACAAACAACAGAGAGATCAGGCCAATCTAACCAAGTCGTTTTCTGAATGCTTTTAGAAGTATGTGTTGTGCTTTCTATTGCAGCTGAAGTTCAGAAGGTGATAAAAGTAACTTAAAAAGAGCACTAAAAGAAAATATTGGCCAATTAAGACAGCAATCATGACATTACTGCAGGGATATGTTTCCATAATTACACACTGTTTTGAGACAAAAGGCAAATATTAAAGCTTCGTTCAGGGTCACAGATTTTTCACCATTCATGTTGTTGATGTAGAATGTTTTGCAGCTATTTTTCAAAGCTTTTTATATAGCTCATCTAACATGAAGTCAGCAGCAATTCCATCTCTCGGGCATGTGCAATGTGCAATGTTATTTCACAACGTATCCTCTTGCACATCAAGACCCACTGCAGGTTTTGTATTCCTATAACAGTTGGAATATTTTCAATAGAAATACCATATTCCCTTTACAAAACCTGTGATTTTACAGCACGTGACATAAATCCCATATTCGTAGTGAAAGTGTGATACCTGCTAAGAGGGAAGGCCATGCTAGCCAACGTATACTGTATTTCTCCTCTATACATGATGCAAAAAACTTGTAGGAAGTCGTGACTATTTGAATTTCACAGATGAAAACATTGGAGCCCGGAGCCAATTATGCATACGCAGCACCGGCATCCACAGTAGCAATCCATTCCATTGGTTTTTGTTTATTTACGCAAGCAGTGTTATTTTCAGCTGGTGATCCCGGTTTTCTCCAGGACCTGTTCAGATCTATTCCCTGTCCGACAGAGGAGGGGCGGGGAGAGTGTGAGATGAACAGTGAAAGCTGTCTTATTAGTGCTAACTCCAGTGCTTTATAGGCTGCTAGATTGACAGAAAAAAGCTGAGGCACAAACAGGCGGGCAGTGAAATATCTGCTGTCAGTTCCAACATGAATCACTTATCTGAGTCTCTGCATTACAGAGAAGACAAAGGGGGTTAGCTATACAGCACACTGATTATTATCAGATTACAGATAATAGTTGCAGTCCATTGAAGTGTGTATATATTATACACTTATAATAAAGTATCCTGATACTCTATGCTGGTATACAGTGCTGTTCAATCATGATCTGATTACAGGTAATAGATTTACTCCAAACAAAGATGACCCCCTACACAATAATACTGATTAATGTACTAGTGTTGGGAAAGTGGAGCACATTGATGTGTAAAACACAAAGCCTGTTTTATAAGACCTTTTACTAGAATTTTGCAACAACACAAATCTGCAAAATCTCTGTAAAACTCTCCAAGTACTCTCTTCAGTGTATGGGGCTGTTTTACCAGTCTCCTTCCAGTCGTACCTTTGCCCTTCTCTTATAAATGACCACTCCACATTATCATCACCGGAACCATAGGGGACTGTGTCTAGCCTACTGCAGGACATCGTTTAGTATGGATGATAGTAGCACAGTGCAGGTCAGAGAGGGAATACCTGCAGTGAGACCAGTTATAGGTCATTTTCTACCATTTCAAACAATATATCCCATATTGTCTTTGCCTGGAACATGCAAGGAATTCAGCTGGCATTCAATCAAACCCGTGTTTCAGAAAAGGATGTTTATTGCCCACCCCCCCAAAAAATGTCAGTGGTGCAATTGATTATGCCTCATTTGTTAAATTTATTTTACCTTTATTTAACTAGGTAAGTCAGTTAAGAATAAATTCTTATTTTCAATGACGGCCGAGGAACAGTGGGTTAACTGCCTTGATGAGGGGCAGAACGACAGATTTGTACCTAGTCAGCTCGGGGATTTGATCTTGCAACCTTTTCGGTTACTTGTCGAATGCTCTAACCACTAGGCGACCTGCCTTTAACGAAAGTAGCATTAATTTTGATTTTGACAAGAACTCCAGAGCAGGTTTGACTAACCCTACTAAATGGCAGACGCATTTGGGGTTTAGAACAGTTTGAGTGAACCAGCCAGGCATCTCCTTAGAACTCCTCCATGTTGTCTACTCCCAGTAGGCTACAGCACCCAAAGCACATATACTACCAAAGAGCATCTACAAAAACAGGATATTCTCCTCAAGATTTCCCCAGCTCTCACATTTATTGGAAATCTGCCACGTTTATCCCCCTCTTTAAAGGGGGAGACACTCTAGACCCAAACTTTTACAGAACGATATCTATCCTACCCTGCCTTTCTAAGGTCTTCAAAGTTAACAAATAGATCACCGACCATTTCGAATCCCACCGAACCTACACTATGCAATCTGGTGTCCAAGCTGGCCATGGGTGCACCTCAGCCACACTCAAGGTCCTAAACGATATCGTAACCGCCATCGATAAGACACAATACCGTGCAGCTGTATTCATCCACCTGGCTAAGGCTTTGAATCACCACATTCTTATCGGCAGACTCAACAGCCTTGGTTTCTCAAGTGACTGCTGGTTCACCAATTACTTCTCAGACAGAGTTCAGTGTGTCAAATCGGAGGGTCTGTTGTCCAGACCTCTTGCAGTGTCTATGGGGTGCCACAGGGTTCAATCCTCGGGCCAACTCTTTTCTCTGTATACATCAATGGTGTTGCTCCTGCTGCTGGTGATTCATTGATCCACCTCTACGCAGACGACACCATTCTGTATACTTCTGGCCCTTCTTTGGATACTGTGTTAACCAACGCCCAGACGAGCTTCAATGCCATACAACTCTCCTTCCGTGGCCTCCAACTGCTCTTAAATGCAAGTAAAACTAAATGCATGCTCTTCAACCGATCGCTGCCCACACCTGCCCGCCCATCCAGCATCAGTACTCTGGAGGTTTCTGACTTAGAATATGTGGACAACTACAAATACCTAGGTGTCAGGTTAGACTGTAAACTCTCCTTCCAGACTCACAATAGCATCTCAAATCCAAAATTAAATCCAGAATTGGCTTCCTGTTTCGCAACAAAGCATCCTTCACTCATGCTGCCAAACATACCCTTGTAAAACTGACTATCCTATTGATCCTTGACTTTGGCGATGTCATTTACAAAATATCCTCCAACACTCTACTCAGCAAATTGGATGCAGTCTATCACAGTGCCATCCGTTTTGTCAGCAAATCCCCATATACTACCATCACTGCAACCTGTACGCTCTCGTTGGCTGGCCTTCGCTTCATGTTCATCGCCAAACCCACTGGCGCTAGGTCATCTATAAGTTTGCTAGGTAAAGCTCCGCCTTATCTCAGCTCACTGGTCACCATAGCAGCACCCACCCTTAGCACACGCTCCAGCAGGTATATTTCACTGGTCACCCCCAAAGCCAATTCGGCCAACTTTCCTTACAGTTCTCTGCTGCCAATGACTGGAACAAACTGCAAAAATCACTGAAGCTGGAGACTCTTACCTCCCTCACTAGCTTTAAGCATCAGCTGTCAGAGCAGCTCACAGATCGCTGCACCTGTACATAATCCATCTGTAAATAGCCCATGCAACTACCTCAGCCCCATACTGTTATTTATTTTGCTCCTTTGTACCCCAGTATCTCTACTTGCACACTCATCTTCAGGACATCTATCACTCAAGTGCTTAATTTCTATATTGTAATTATTTTGCCACTATGGCCTATTTATTCCCTTACCTCCCTTATCCTACCTCATTTGCACACACTGTATATATACTATTTTTCTATTGTATTATTGACTGTGTGTTTGTTTATTCCATGTGTAACTCTGTGTTGATGTTTGTGTCACTTTGCTTTATCTTGGCCAGGTCACAGTTGTAAATGAGAACTTGTTCTCAACTAGCCTACCTCGTTAAATAAAGGTGAAATAAAAAATAAGTAAAAAATACAATAAAAAAATATGTTCGCTTTACATGAATGCCATCAAGCGGCAGCATGAACAGCATGATACTCTCCTATAATCTCACGCAGCCCTTAGAAACAGCTAATGTGTGAACGCTTCCCATTTGCATTAAGCCACTTGGTTTGTTGAAAACTCGCCAAGTGGAAAATCAACTGCTATCTCTGCAGTCTCAAGGGGCTAGTTAATTTTAGAAAGATAATCTCCTGTAATATGCTAAGGGATTGAGACATACAAAATCACAGCATGAGAACATGATTAGACATGGGTTGAAAGAAACAGGCAGTGTGTCATAGCTGAAGACATGCATGTTCCTTATTATGCTAATCAGGGAGTAAATCGCTGAACACAAACAACAGTTGTCCAATGTAATATCTGCACTATAGCCCTTCTCCCCTTTCTATTAAAGCCAGAAATTATGATCCTGATGATGGTGATTGATCACTGGCTATTAGCGGTGTCTCCCAAGGGTGTGGTTCACCGTTGTCCTTATGTCTCCCTCAAGAGAAATATAGCTACACTGGAACCGGGTAGGTAGCTGTGTCTACAACTTGATCAACATCATTTCCATACGCAGGCAGGGTAAGCAGACTAATCCTCCTGCTCCAACACACACAAGGTGATTCCCTACCTCGGGGATCAGGCTGTGGAGAGGAGATGCAGTCCTGCCTTAACCATGCTCTATTTAACTGATGTGTAATTCCTCTATGTTCATCTTGCCACAAAGAACAGGGCTGTCGTGTTCTGTCGTTCCACTCAGGTATTTGGAAAGAGAAAGTAGTCTGCTATAATGGGGAGAGAACAGACAGACTGATTCTGTACCTGAATCTTGCATTTTTTCCTTCCTGGTCTGTCTGTTTGTTTATGGTGGTGAGGGACTTCAGTGGGATTGTATGTGTGGGGATTAAAATCCAATAAGGTTAAAAATCAACAGCAAAAACAAAAGAACAAACAAAAGAACGACTGACTATAGTGGCATTTTGGGCTGCATGGGAGTCAGTGGGCTCAGTCGACAGCCAGTTCCAGGTGAATAACAATCAAGGCTGTTTGAGGGATCATGTTCAAAACCCCTACAGGACTGGAGTACAGTAGGCTTGGCCACCCACCTTTGCCTTGAGCAGGGCCCAGAGTCTTCAAACACTCAGCCACGTATTGAGGCTATGCATGCCAGGGTTCCCCTGGTACTTCACTTCATCAGATTATGAGGAAAACATTCCAGCGTCAGAGGGATTTGTGTCATATTAGAAGTCAGGGGAGAGGAAGCGAAGCTGCTTTCAAATGATCCCGTAATGCCCTCTCTGTGGCTCCTCTCTCTGGAAGATGGGGAATTTACATTGGCAGACAAACGTGACATTTGCTGGTTTCGAGAGCTGCTTGAGGGGAGGCTTCCTCGGTGGCCACTGCTGATAAGATGACTGCCAGGAGTGTAGGGAGGGGGGGGGGCATGAAAAGGTAAACGACATAAATCAGAGAGAGGACAGGATTTTCCATGAAATGTTTATGCAGTTACACCAATATCACCACCGGTGCTGGTACATTTGAACAGCAATAACCCATACAAAACTTAGGAGGCTACATTTCTAACTTCTTCCTACTGAACAGTAAGTCATAGGTGATGTTTGCCTGGCTATCTCCCTTGGTTCAAGCTTAGAAAAAGCTTACTCTGTTTATGGGATATCTAGAGCTATTATCAGACCTGCTCTATGGGCAGGGAGAACCAACATTCATGCTACATTCTCCTGTGTCAGTTCCACTAAAGAACACCGTGTCCCCTAACACCATGAAAGAGAGTGCAAAGAGAGAAGGATGGGCGAAAGAAGAGAGATGCGTTAGAGAGGGATGTGAGAGAGAGAGATGTGGACTGGAGGCTGTTGTCAAAGCATGGCAGATTCACTTTTAAATGGTGTCTGATTTCCTAAGTGAATGGTCGGGTGAGTTTACTGACAGACTTCATCTTCGTGACCGTCACAGAGAATTATACATAGAGATATGCTGCTAGTGCACTGTGACAAGTGCACTAATCTTATACAACACAAATACGCCATTATTGCTTACTTATCTAAACTTACCTTGAGCCCAGTATACAGAGCTCAGCAGCGGCAGCACAACTGTTGCAGTACATCAATCCTCCCTGTGTATTCTTTTAAAACATGACACTGAAGAGTGTTGTGATGGAATGTGTTGTTAAGTCATGTGAAGGTCTGGGATACAGGCAGGAAAACAGCAGATACTTAATATGATCACACCACAACCATTGTGAATGCAATTGTTAAAGGGGGAGAAACTTGATTTATTGGGCTGAGATATAACTGCATTGATCAGAAAGTGTAAATCAGATTGATGATTCATTGTCCCTGCACCGGGGGCTGGTGGGACTTGGTAGCTGATGGGCTGGGGCGGTGGCTTGGGTAATGGTGGCTCTGGGATCGAAGAGAGGAGAACACGTGGAGACAAATCAGGCCTGACATGGTACCAGGAACATTAATACAGGGAATAGTTCAAATCTGCTGTTTACATGTGTGACAGGCTCAGCCACATAATTAAGGCAGAGGTAAATAGGGATGGTGAGGTAAAGGTCAAGTGTGTGTGTGTGTGTGTGTGTGTGTGTGTGTGTGTGTGTGTGTGTGTGTGTGTGTGTGTGTGTGTGTGTGTGTGTGTGTGTGTGTGTGTGTGTGTGTGTGTGTGTGTGTGTGTGTGTGTGTGTGTGTAAGAGAGTAATACATGTCAGTGATTCCATATGATCAAAGACATGTCCCCCTTCAACACACACTCAAACAATCTGTACTTAGAATTCTATAGTATCGTAAACTTTTGTATACTGTAGAATACTATAATACTCACTGTAATATGCCTCAATCAAGTGTAGTACTCACTTTAGAATGCTGTAGTATACTGCAGAATCCTATAATAATTACTAGAGTAGTATCCTCAAAAAGAACTGTATTACCGTAATGTTCGCAAAAAAACTACATTCCGCAAAACAAATACACTTTTTTAGCTATTGTGACGATCCTCTTCCTGTGAATGACTGGACCAAAGCGCAGCGTGAGACGTGTTCATGATATTTTATTAAACTCAGAACACTAGAACAAAAAATTATAGAGGAAAACGAACAGTTTTGTAAGGAAACTAACAATACAGAAAACAACTACCCACAAAACCCATGTGGGCAAGAGCTACCTAAGTATGGTTCCCAATCAGAGACAACGATAGACAGCTGTCCCTGATTGAGAACCATACCCGGCAAAAAACAAAGAAATACAAAAACATGGAAAAAAGAACATAGAATGCCCACCCTAGTCACACTCTGGCCTAACCAAAATAGAGAATAAAAGCCTCTCTATGGCCAGGGCGTGACAGCTATAGTAAATACTACATTATTTAATTTGCATTTACCCTGCCCATTCCCCTACCTCATATCGCAATTTGTGCCACCCATAAGTGAGAAACCTACATGCCAAGTATAGACCATATGTTGTGTTCCCTACAGGTAATAGAAAAGAGCAGAAGCTCTGAACTATCCGTTCAGACCCCAGTCCTAGTGTACAGGTTATGGAAAATGTGGTATTTTAGTATTTCTCCAGTAGGTTTCGTGAAGGAGAAAGCCTTCACTTCTATCTGAAAAATAATAAAACACTACAGTAAACACTAGAATAATATCTGCAAAAGCATTACAGTAAATACTACAGTATTGTACAGTCCACAAAAATACTACAGTAAATACTATCGTAAAACACAATCCGCAAAAACACTACATTACTATTGTATATACTGTTCTCTTTTACTACAGTATTTATGCGATAGTTAATTGTAAACACTACAGTATACTACAGTAAATACTACAGTAAAGTAAGCAAAAAAACACAGTGAATACTATAGTTTTTATACCATAGTTGTATACTTAATCAATAAGGCCGAGGAGGTGTGGTATATGACAAATATAACAGGGCTAAGGGCTGTCATTAAGCGCAACGCAATGTGGAGTGCCTGGACACAGCCCTTATCCGTGGTCTATTGACAATATATCACAAACCCATGAGGTGCCTTATTGCTATTATAAACTGGTTACCAATGTAATTAGAGCAGTAAAAATAAATGTTTTGTCATACCTGTAGTATGCGGTCTGATATACCATGGCTGTCAGCCAATCAGCATTCAGGGCTTGACCCACCCAGTTTATAATATAGTATTTTTCAATGTGGACACACACATACACACACACACACACAGCAGTTTAATTTCACAGTCAAATGTCCTCACCTTTCCCTGACTTCACAGAGACTGTCACACATGTTATTGTCTGCACCAAGATTGTACCTGACTCTCACTTGCTCACTATTCTGCAGCCTGTCCATGTCACAGGATAGGATTTCTTAGCTGTGCTAATTTCACACTTTATTTCATCAAATAGTGGCTCTCTTTGTGTTTCAGTGATTTGTAAAGCCCAGCATATCCAGTGACCTCAGGAGCGAACGGTAACCCAGGAGTCATTCCAAAAACTATGGTCCAGGAACCAATTCGGCAAATCTCTGTTACTAACTGCCAGTCAGCCGGAGAGAGATAAAGAAATAATCAAAACAGAGGGGTGAGGGCTAACACTGACAGATGAGCTCCCACTCCTTTTCTGCAGCCCTCCTCCACTTCTGTCTTATTTCACTCCATACTCCCACACCTCTCACGGTTGATAATTGGCTTTCTTAAAAGTGTTTAGTAATACATTATTTGGGCAAGTTCTATCATGGTGGTATTTGTTATTTTCCCCATAATCTGCAGTGAAGAAGGAGAAGACATTCCCACTTCCCTCTTTCACTACTTCCATCTTCCCTCCATCCCCTATGTCTTGTCTCCATTTTCTAATCTCTCATTAGCATGGTCCTGTGACTAGGGTTAGGCCTTGCAGGGGGAAACAAATCTATTTAAAAGGGGTTTTCATTTTGGAAAGACTTTATCAGCACGCTTATTTCAATTTTGATAATGAAGTACAGCGTAAATCCTCCAAGTGCACTTGTTCTGCGGCAACACACACACACAAACACACTCACAACAGTGTGTGGAATGGCGGATGGTAGTCAATGTGTAATCACTAAGCAAATCTAAGCCTGGAAGCCGGGGGCCACTCCCCAGGCCGACCGGCCCCTGAAATTTGATGGGCTTTATGATTTGTTCTGGGATCTGAGCAATAAGGAGAAACTCCTCGTGGCCTTGTAGTCAGATTGGATTGCAGAAACATGTTACACCTGGTACACGGATGGGAGGGAGGGCTTTGTCCATATTTATAAATTGATGGCTGCGATCTTATTGAAAATCTGATATTGCAATTTGGTGAGCATAATAGCTGTCCTCTGCAGGCTACAATCAGTCTCACGCACTGCTTTATTTTGCTCGGTCATTCTCTCTGCCTCCTTTATTTTTCTTATTTCTCCCTTTCTCAATGTTACACAGAAAATAAAGTGTGAACTACTACTGCCCATCTCTGTTTTGGAACCTGGGGCTCAACATCACTTTTGTTTCCACTGCTTTTATTTTTTAATTAGACTTAAGGTCAGAGCCCGGGTTGATCAATTGGAGACGCACTGTTTAGATTTGGGACGTAAATATGCCCTCTAAACTTGGAAGAAGAAATGTAGGGGCATAGCTTTTTAAAAGGGGAGGTTTGTTATTTTATTCAGAGTAAGTGGTATATCTTGGAAGATGCACTTAGGCAACAGGAAGGGAGTTACAATTGATTGCCATTTACTGAAAGAGCCAGGTGGGTTCTTCATACATGCAATGTCACATCATTTCTCTGTTTTGTCATTGACTTTTTGGATACCTGTTTCTTTGTCAGTGTATGCTGAACAAAAATAAAAACACAACTTGTAAAGTGTTGGTCCCATGTTTCATGAGCTGAAATAAAACTTTCCATATGCACAAAACGCTCATTTCTCTCAATTGTTGTGCACCAACTTTGTAATTTGTAATTCTCTGAGCTCAGTTTTATTGTAATTAATAATGGATAGGAGATTGCATTATTGAGCTCCACAGATGCACCACGACTGACTACTAAGCAGGACTGTGGAAAGGTCGACGTTATCGTTATATAATTTAGCCTGAGAACAATTATGGAATAGACCTAAGAGCCACTGTTAGATTAGCTTCAATGAGATGAGAGGCATAACTATCTAATTGTCACTATCCTGAAATTATTTCATAACCCTCCGTGATATAGGGCTCCCATGCAAGGGAACCAACTCATTTTCAGTTTTGTCAAAACCGAGTAGTTATCATGTAGGCTAGTAAAACTGTAAAGTTTTTTTACAAGTTGTCTTCAATTTAAAGTGGCATTTCTGCAGTGTAGGCTAGTATTTTACTTTTCACTTTCCTGTGCTTTCATTCAGAATCCTTCAGCGATGGCAAGGACACAATGTATCCTCTCCAGTACAGTTAAAGTAAGTTTCCTTTGAAACAGTGGGTAAAGTTGGGAGTGTTTCCAGGCGACCAACCCTCCATTCTGCGATCTTCAGCTCTCGATACCACCCTGATTTCAGCCAGTCCATTTCATTGATTGAAAAGGAAAGAAAAAACCTTTCTGCACCTCAGTTTCCACTCCTCCATCTATAGTGGAGAAAAGCCGACCCCTGACAATGTCCAGGCAAATTAGATAGCATGGGCTTCTCCTGTTGCCCTCTCTAGCTCTGGCTGCTCTGGCTATACTCTGTCCCACCCTTCCAATCAGCTGGGAAAGTATTTGTACTTGTAGCTCAGCAGAGGTGGCCAGGAGTTAAATTGAGTTACCTGTTCAGCGAAGGTTTCATTTTCTGAGGATGGCCCCGGAGATCCTTGATGGAACTGCTAACCATTCATCACCACTGATATCCCCCAGTGTCTGTCTCTGCACGGAGACAGAGAGGCTCACTGCACAGCACAGGTGGCAGAGATGGCTTAGGGGGGTCTGCCGGCCCAGTTCTGTGGCAGACTGCTTTAATGGAACTACTCAACATAAACTCTTTCTCTGTCTCTCTAATACTCTGCCGCAAACCCACACCGTTGTGGGAACACTTCCTCTACCTCTCTCATTCTCTGTTATAGTTTGGTATAAGCACACACCCTATAATCCTCTCTCTCCCTCCCAATCACTATATCTATTCCTGCCCCTGAACAGGCAGTTTGTTCTTAACTGACTTGCCTGACTTGCCTAGTTAAAGATAAACTAAAAAAACATTTAAAAAAACAGCATATATATAGGCAATAATTATTCATTTTATGACCTCGATTATATATCATGGTTGCCCCCAATCGATCAAGATGTTATGCCTTTTCTCTGATACATCAATCTCCCATAATGATAAAGATGAAGTACAGTGTATAGTCCGCTCAATCCCTGCATTTCTTTCTTGATAACTACTGGACAGGAGATGAAAGAGGAGGAGGAGAAGGAAGAAAGGAGAGAGAGAAAAGGAGATGTGATGAGATGATTTGATAGGAGAGGATGGGAGATAGAAGAAGAGGATGAGAGGATGGGAGGAAAATACGGGAGGGGAGAAAGTAAAGTGGCTGTTCCACTGATGTCAGAAGGTGAATTCACCAATTTGTAAGTCGCTCTGGATAAGAGCGTCTGCTAAATGACTTAAATGTAAATGTAAATGTAAGAGGATGAGATGGAAGAGAGGAGAGGATGGAATGTGAGAAAGGGAAAGGAGAGGAGATAGAAGAGCAGTAGGAGATGAGTGACCAGCCCCCCACCGTCACATCATGTAATTTACTCTGTTCTGGACCATAATGTTTTATAGCACAATCACTGATAGCAGAGTAGTCAGTGATCTCATTTCACAACTCATATCCCTCAGTAATGTGAACACAGAGACGAATGCGGCCTTTACCAAAGTCCAGTCCCTAAAGCCATGGTGTATAATGACTTACCCTGATAAGAAGTGGAAGCAGCAAGCTGTTGTATTAACCCCTGTGAGTTCTAATTGAAATCTGTTACAAATCAGTTATGAGCCGCGAGGGTCTATGTTACATGGGAAGCATTAAAAACAACAGGTAGCCTATGGGTAATTCCACGCGGTAACAGAATTATGCTTTGACTCATATTTTTTTATTTAAAATGTATGCCAAACAAAAACCTTTGATTTCACATTTTAGTAAACCATACAACTCTATGCACAAGGACTACTTTGAACAATTTACACTGACAATTGCACAAAATCACTGGAAGAACTGTGCAGATGCAAAGTTTAGTAACATAATTACATTAATATATCCCTCAGTTTTCCAAAAATTGTTAAATATGTGCTCCGAATGAACATTTAAAGATGTCTGCAGAAAGAATGGGGTGTCAGCAATGACATGACACTTTCAGTTTGAAAACATGTATTTGGTTTATTGTAGGTCCGTTATTAACTACAGTAGGTGAAATGGATTTACATCCGGTAACAGAATTACATCATGGGTCCCTGTGTCACACCCTGACCGTAGAGAGCGTTTGTCACACCCTGACCATAGTTTGCTTTGTATGTTTCTATGTTTTGTTTGGTCAGGGTGTGATCTGAGTGGGCATTCTATGTTGGATGTTTAGGTTCTCGTTAGGTTTATTGTTTTTGTACTGTTCGTGTTCTTTTTTCATTAAACATGAATCTTAATAGCCACGCCGCATTTTGGTCCGCCTCTCCTTCACCAAAAGAAAACTGTTACAGCGTTTTATGTTTCTATTGCGGTTTGGTCGGAGTGTGATTTGGGTGGGCAGTCTATGTTCTATGATTTTCTATTTCTATGTGTTTGGCCGGGTGTGGTTCTCAATCAGAGGCAGCTGTCTATCGTTGTCTCTGATTGAGAACCATACTTAGGCACCCTTTTCCCCCATCTGTTTTGTGGGAGGTTAACTTTGACTTTGTTCAGGGCACATAGCCCAAAGCTTCACGTTTTGGTTTTGTTCTTTGTTTTGCCGGCGTCAATTTTTAATAAAGAGAAAATGTACGCTTACCTTGGTCCAGTTCTTCAGCCAGCCATGACACTGATCTGAATTATAATGACAAACGCTCTCTACGGTCAGGGTGTGGCACAGGGACCCATGATGTAATTCTGTTACCGGATGTAAATCCATTTCACCTACTGTAGTTCTCTGTTCAATGATTGTTTCAGATTTGGTCCAGCCAGGGCGGACTTTTCAACGTACATGGACGCCCGGTGTCGGTCGGTGCTCAGTGGGTGAGGATGCTTGTTACAGTAAATGGAAAGAGGGTAGGTGGTAGGTGTCAGTAAGAGCCGGGAGAGGTATCATTAATTGAGAGAGAGAAGAGAGACAAAAACAGAGAGAGACAAAGAGAGACGGTGAGAGAAAGAGAGAGAGGGGTTGTCCAGACCGTTTTCAACTTCTTGCTTTGACCACCAGATGACAGAAAGTGAAAAAAAGCTGTAATGAGCTGAACATAACAGTATGACAGTGGAAGGGATGACAGTAGCAGGTCACCCAACTGTGGTATGTGACTCTATGGTTTCCCATTGTAGCCAATTCAGTTAACGATTTGGTACCAGGCTTACGAGTTTTAGTCACTTATTAATTCATAAGAAAACATATTAGTAAAGACACTATAACAAATTGGTAGGTCTACCTTTACTTGTAACAGTTTAGTCCTAAATATTTCCAAAACTAAAAGCATTGTATTTGTGACAAATCATTCACTAAACCCTAAACCTCAACTACATCTCGTAATGAATAATGTGGAAATTGAGCAAGTTGAGGTAACTAAACTACTTGGAGTAACCCTGGATTGTAAACTGTCATGTTCAAAACATATTGATACAACAGTGGCTAAGATGGGGAGAAGTCTGTCCATAATAAAGCGCTGCTCTGCCTACTTAACAACACTATCAACAAGGCAGGTCCTACAGGCCCTGGTTTTGTCGCACCTGGACCACTGTTCTGTAGTGTGGTCAGGTGCCACAAAGAGGGAGGTGGGAAAATTACAGTTGGCTCAGAACAGGGCAGCACGGCTGGCCCTTAAAAGTACACAGAGAGCTAACATTAATGGAATGCGTGTCAGTCTATCATGGCTCAAAGCGGAAGAGAGATTGACTTCCTCATTACTTGTTTTTGTAAGAATTGTTGACAAGCTGAATGCACCGAGCTCTCTGTTTAAACTACTAGCACACAGCTCAAAACCCAGTCATACCCCACAAGACATGCCACCAGCGGTCTCTTCACAGTCCCCAAGTCCAGAACAGACTATGGGAGGCACACAGTACTACATAGAGCCATGACCACATGGAACTCTACTTCACATCAGGTAACTGATTTAAAAAGCAGGTAAAAATACACATTATGGAACGTACTATACACACACGTACACATGGATTTTGCTTTGTAGATGTGTAGTAGTGGAGTATGGGCCTGAGGGCACACACTGAGTGTGTTGTGAATTCTGTAATGAATGTTTTGTAATGTTTTTAAAGTTGTTTAACTGCCTTCATTTTGCAGGACCCCAGGAAGAGTAGCTGCTGCCTTGGCAGATCCATAATAAATACAAATACAAATACTTCTGTGAACTGTCATTGTCCTCCAACCTCATGAGGGAGAGAAATTAGAAAATATCTGAAAGATATGTGGGTTTTTGGTAATGTACTGTAATTACAAGGCACACGGTATTGTTTTTTAAACGTACACAATGTATATAATTTATCCAAAGACCTCTTTTCCATCTGATTGGATCATTAATCAAAGCTTTTGCTTATTCTAAATTGTTGGGTTGTAAAATAGTTGAAAAAAATTCTATATGCCTTAATTTAAAAAAAGAAGAACTTTTAGCTTTTATTTGACACCCAATTTGACATGCTCCTAACTGCACATGTTGATGTTCATGGGTGCTTTTAGATGCCCGTATAGCCTTTTGTTCTACACACAAATAGTTGTTTACTGACATGCAATCACAGACCCAGACCTACATCAAATAAGACATGTAGAATAGAGAACATGTACATGTTGGACAGAGAGTGTGTGCTGACTGGTATATGATCCCAAAGAGATATTTCAAAAGGAAATATATGTGCATGATTTTGTGTAAGATTGTAATCTGGATTCTCAAACATTTCATCCACTTACTACAGCAATGTATCTACTATATTTGTTTGAGAGAAAATGTCATTTATTCGACTTGATGTTTTGGTATTTTATTTACTAACCACAAGATGGCAGGCTTGAACATTTTCATCCACGCATTCCCCTTTACTCTGACCACCAGGTGGGGTAACTTGAGGTAAAAGTCTCATATCACTGACATTTTCAGTGATATGTGTGCAAAGCTGTCATCAAGACAAAGGATGGCTATTTGAAGAATCTCAAATATAAAATAACACAGCTCAAATAAGCAAAGAGAAACGAGGTAGAGCCCCACCTGTTTTGAGCCCCACATTTTTAGCAAAACATGTTTTGCATGTTATTTGGAAATTAATGTGTCACATATCAGTTTGCAAACAATGTAAAAAAAAATATATATATATATCATTGAGTTAATAAAGCCGCATACCAACATGGTCTCTTTTTGTTTTCTTGAGTAAGGCAGCTCCAAAATGCATGTGTTTCAGCCTGGCTCAGTGCTTTCGGTGGTGGTGGGGCACACCAGCAGACATCATGGAAAGTTGGGCCGTGATTGGCTCAGTGTTCTGTTACTCATGGGTACACTACATCACCGCCAAGTCTAAGGGTAGATCTAGAAAATGCAAGCCCCTTGGGTGCTGCCATAGAGTTACATTAGAATTGCCCATCGAAGAAGGCTCAAGGTCATTGGCCATAGATAAAATGACGTCAAACCACATACAGTGCCTTGCGAAAGTATTCTTCCCCCTTGAACTTTGCAACCTTTTGCCACATTTCAGGCTTCAAACATAAAGATATAAAACTGTATTTTTTTGTGAAGAATCAACAACAAGTGGGACACAATCATGAAGTGGAACGACATTTATTGATATTTCAAACTTTAACAAATCAAAAACTGAAAAATTGGGCGTGCAAAATTATTCAGCCCCTTTACTTTCAGTGCAGCAATCTCTCTCCAGAAGTTCAGTGAGGATCTCTGAATGATCCAATGTTGACCTAAATGACTAATGATGATAAATACAATCCACCTGTGTGTAATCAAGTCTCCGTATAAATGCACCTGCACTGTGATAGTCTCAGAGGTCCGTTAAAAGCGTAGAGAGCATCATGAAGAACAAGGAACACACCAGGCAGGTCCGAGATACTCTTGTGAAGTTTAAAGCCAGATTTGGATACAAAAAGATTTCCCAAGCTTTAAACATCCCAAGGAGCCCTGTGCAAGCGATAATATTGAAAATGGAAGGAGTATCAGACCACTGCAAATCTACCAAGACCTGGCCCTCTAAACTTTCAGCTCATACAAGGAGAAGACTGATCAGAGATGCAGCCAAGAGGACCATAATCACTCTGGATGAACTGCAGAGATCGACAGCTGAGGTGGGAGACTCTGTCCATAGGACAACAATCAGTCGTATATTGCACAAATCTGGCCTTTATGGAAGAGTGGCAAGAAGAAAGCCATTTCTTAAAGATATCCATTAAAAAGTGTTGTTTAAAGTTTGCCACAAGCCACCTGGGAGACACACCAAACATGTGGAAGAAGGTGCTCTGGTCAGATGAAACCAAAATGTAACTTTTTGGCAACAATGCAAAACGTTATGTTTGGCTCAAAAGCAACACAGCTCATCACCCTGAACACACCATCTCCACTGTCAAACATGGTGGTGGCAGCATCATGGTTTGGGCCTGCTTTTCTTCAGCAGGGACAGGGAAGATGGTTAAAATTGATGGGAAGATGGATGGAGCCAAATACAGGACCATTCTGGAAGAAAACCTGTTGGAGTCTGCAAAAGACCTGAGACTGGACGGAGATTTGTCTTCCAACAAGACAATGATCCAAAACATAAAGCAAACTCTACAATGGAATGGTTCAAAAATAAACATATCCAGGTGTTAGAATGGCCAAGTCAAAGTCCAGACCTGAATCCAATCGAGAATCTGTGGAAAGAACTGAAAACTGCTGTTCACAAATGCTCTCCATCCAACCTCACTGAGCTCGAGCTGTTTTGCAAGGAGGAATGGGGAAAAAATTCAGTCTCTCGATGTGCAAAACTGATAGAGACATACCCCAAGCGACTTACAGCTGTAATCGCAGCAAAAGGTGACGCTACAAAGTATTAACTTAAGGAGGCTGAATAATTTTGCACGCCCAATTTTTCAGTTTTTGATTTGTTAAAAAAGTTTGAAATATCCAGTAAATGTCGTTCCACTTCATGATTGTGTCCCACTTGTTGTTGATTCTTCACAAAAAAATACAGTTTTATATCTTTATGTTTGAAGCCTGAAATGTGGCAAAAGGTCGCAAAGTTCAAGGGGGCCGAATACTTTCGCAAGGCACTGTATCTACAGTAGCTTTGATTGGACGGTCAACATCATACTTTCAAAATCTTAGCTAGCAATCATCATCATGAATCAAGTCAACAATCTACTGGCAAATTATTTTTAATCCTTGTCATATGAAGAGAAATTATAGATAAAACATATCGATGCTCATCGGCCAATGGACATAAACATTACCCAACAAGTTGGAAATCACAAATTCAACAATGAGTGGTTGGGAAGGAATCAGTGGCTAACTGCAAGCATTGCAAAGCAATCAGTAGCCTGCTATTCAGGTGAGTGGCTGTGTGGTCCCAGGGGAGTGGCTGTGTGGTCCCAAGTTTAAGGGTCTCTTTTCCTAGTTTGAAATTATAAACATTCAACTTTTGCCATGCAGTCAATGAAGCATGATTTGTGCCACGCTCAAAACATCTGCTAATTCGGAACTGCAAAATCTGAGTTCACGACGACTGGGAACTTGGGAAAAACGAGCTACAACTGAAAAAATACTCGGAATTGTACATTCGGAATTCAAGCCTCTTTCTAGAGCTACGACCTGAAGATCACTGATGTCATCATGATTCAACTTTATTTTTTGAATTCTCTGTTGAACGCACTATAAATCCAGAGAATGCCAGACTTTGATGCCCACGATGAACTGTCGCGCCACATTCCTTTTGAAATGAGCACAGCACAACAAGGTGAGTCCAAAAATGTATTGTATGGTGCTGCATAAATTACTTAATATGCCAGGGAGATATGTATACTGTATGTATACTAAGAAAGTAATACTATGTGTAGGTTGTGTAGTAAGCTGTTAGTAGCCCATGTGCCTCACCCTAATAATTTGGTCTATATTCAAATCTTCATGTCGCCTACTGACTTGGTGATGCACATGTAGCCTATAACCTGTTTTTATTAAGAAATGTAATCATTGAATATTTTAAGAGCATGCATTGTCTGCTCATATGCTCCCTTTATATGTCTGACTTGGTAAATAGGAAGAATACTGTAAGAACGGCCCATGTTCTGAATTCTGTTGTTGTACATTTCAAAAGTGCTGAACAAATAGCTATGTTGACTACGTCTGTTCTCGCTCGCTTATTAATGTCTTAATCGAAATTACAGATTGCCTCCTATACGCTTGTTGTCCCCTTATGCAATAGTTTGAACATCTCAATTGTCAGCAGAAACAACATTTGTTTAAGCAAGTCAGCCATATCAGCTACAGTGGGGCAAAAACATATTTAGTCAGCGACCAATTGTGCAATTTCTCCCACTTAAAAAGATGAGAGGCCTGTAATTTTCATCATAGGTACACTTCAACTATGACAGAAAAAATGAGAAAAAAAATCTGAAAATCACATAGTAGGATTTTTTATGAATTTATTTGCAAATTATGGTGGAAAATAAGTATTTGGTCACCTACAAACAAGCAAGATTTCTGGCTCTCACAGAACTGTAACTTCTTCTTTAAGAGGCTCCTCTGTCCTCCACTCGTTAACTGTATTAATGGCACCTGTTTGAACTTGTAATCAGTATAAAAGACACCTGTCCACAACCTCAAACAGTCACACTCCAAACTCCACTATGGCCAAGACCAAAGAGCTGTCAAAGGACACCAGAAACAAAATTGTAGACCTGCACCAGGCTGGGAAGACTGAATCTGCAATAGGTAAGCAGCTTGGTTTGAAGAAATCAACTGTGGGAGCAATTATTGGGAAATGGAAGACATACAAGACCACTGATATTCTCCCTCGATCTGGGGCTCCACACAAGATCACAAGAACGGTGAGCAAAAATCCCAGAACCACACGGGGGGACCGAGTGAATGACCTGCAGAGAGCTGGGACCAAAGTAACAAAGCCTACCATCAGTAACACACTACACTACAGGGACTCAAATCCTGCAGTGCCAGACGTGTCCCCCTGCTTAAGCCAGTACATGTCCAGGCCCATCTGAAGTTTGCTTGAGGGCATTTGGATTATCCAGAAGAAGATTGGGAGAATGTCATATGGTCAGATGAAACCAAAATATAACTTTTTGATAAAAACAACTCGTCGTGTTTGGAGGACAAAGAATGCTGAGTTGCATCCCAAGAACACCAAACCTACTGTGAAGCATGGGGGTGGAAACATCATGCTTTGGGGCTGTTTTTCTGCAAAGGGACCAGGACGACTGATCCGTGTAAAGGAAAGAATGAATAGGGCCATGTTTCGTGAGATTTTGAGTGAAAACCTCCTTCCATCATCAAGGGCATTGAAGATGAAACGTGGCTGGGTCTTTCAGCATGACAATGTTCCCAAACACACCATCCGGGTAACGAAGGAGTGGCTTTGGAAGAAGCATTTCAAGGTCCTGGAGTGGCCTAGCCAGTCTCCAGATCTCAACCCCATAGAAAATCTTTGGAGGGAGTTGAAAGTCCGTGTTGCCCAGCAACAGCCCCAAAACATCACTGCTCTAGAGGAGATCTGCATGGAGGAATGGGCCAAAATACCAGCAACAGTGTGTGAAAACCTTGTGAATACTTACAGAAAACGTTTGACCTCTGTCATTGCCAACAAAGGTTATATAAGAAAGTATTGTGATAAACATTTGTTATTGACCAAATACTTATTTTCCACCATAATTTGCAAATAAATTCATTAAAAATCCTACAATGTAATTTTCTGGATGTTTTTTCTTCTAATTTTGTCTGTCATAGTTGAAGTGTACCTATGATGAAAATTACAGGCCTCTCTCATCTTTTTAAGTGGGAGAAGTTGCACAATTGGTGGCTCTTTAAATACTTTTTGCCCCACTGTGTGTGTGTGTGTGTATGTATATACATATATATATATATATATATATACACACATACATACAGTGGCTTCAGAAAGTATTTAGAACCCTTGACATTTTCCACATTTTGTTATGTTACTACCTTATTCTAAAATTTATTCAATTGTTTTTTGTTTCTCATCAATCTACACACAATACCCCTCTATCAGAAAGGCCTGATTGGCGGAGTGCGGCAGAGAGGTTAGTCCTTCTGAAAGGTTCTCCCATCTCCACAGAGAAACTCTAGAGTTCTGTTAGTGCCCACTGATTTTTTTGGTCACATACACATGGTTAGCAGATGGTTTTGCGAGTGTAGTGAAATGCTTGCGCTTCCAATTCTGACAGTGCAGCAATATCTAACATGCAATCTAACAATTCCACAACAACTACCTACACACAAATCTAAGTAAGGAATGGAATAAGAATATATACATATAACAATATGGATGAGCAATGACAGAGTGGCATAGGAAAATGCAATAGATGGTATAAAATACAATATATACACTAACGTTCAAAAGTTTGGGGTCACTTAGAAATGTCCTTGTTTTTGAAAGAAAACCACTTTTTTTGTCCATTAAAATAACATCAAGTTGATCAGAAATACAGTGTAGAAATGGCTAATTTTTATGGAATATCTACATAGGCCCATTATCAGCAACCATCAATCCTGTGTTCCTATGGCACTTTGTGTTAGCTAATCCAAGTTTATCATTTTAAAAGGCTAATTGATCATTAGAAAACCCTTTTGCAATTATGTTAGCACAGCTGACAACTGTTGTGTTGATTAAAGAAGCAATACAACTGGCCTTCTTTAGATTAGTTGTCACGACCTGGTCGAAGCATATTGTGTTTGTCTTCATTTATTTGGTCAGGCCAGGGTATGACATGGGTTTATTGTGGTGTGTTTTGTCTTGGGGTTTTGTTAGGTATCGGGTTTGTGGCTTAGTGGGGGTATCTAGCATAGTCTATGGCTGTCTGGAGTGGTTCTCAATCAGAGGCAGGTGTTTATTGTTGTCTCTGATTGGGAACAATATTTAGGCAGCCATATTCTTTGAGTGTTTCGTGGGTGATTGTCCTTAGTGTCCTGAGGTCCTTGTTCTGTGTTAGTTTACACAAGTATAGGCTGTTTCGGTTTTCATTACGTTCATTACGTTTATTGTTCTGTAGTGTTTGTGCTTATTTGTTCATTAAACATGTATGAAAATTACCACGCCTCATTTTGGTCCGCTTCTCCTTCACCAGAGGAAAACCCTAACAGAATCACCCACCACAACAGGACCTTGCGGCGTGTCAACAGGCAAGAGAAGCAATAGCGGCAGCAGGAGCAACAAAATTAGGAATGGACATGGGAGGATGTTTTGGATGGCAAGGGTTGCTACACATGGGAGGAAATACTGGCTGGAAGAGATCGCCTCCCATGGGAACAGGTGGAGGCACTTAGGAGAGCAGAGGCAGCCGGAGAGAGGAGCCGGCGTTATGAGGGAACACGGTTGGCAAGGAAGCCCGGGAGTCAGCCCAAAAATTTCTTGGGGGGTGGCTCACAGGGAGTATGGCGACGCTAGGAAGGAGACCTACACCAACTTCCTGTGGTTACCGGGGGGCTAGAGAGACCGGGCAGGCACCGTGTTATGCTGTGGTGCGCACGGTGTCTCCAGTGCGGGTGCATAGCCCGGTGCGGTATATTGCAGCTCCGCGTATCGGCCGGGCTAGATTGAGCGTCGAGCCAAATGCCATGAAGCCGGCTCTACGCATCTGGTCCCCAGTGCGTCTCCTTGGGCCGGCTTACATGGCACCAGCCTTGCGCACGGTGTCCCCGGTTCGCCTACATAGCCCAGTGCGGGCTATTCCACCTCGCCGCACTGGCAGAGCGACCGGGAGTATTCAACCAGGTAAGGTTGGGCAGGCTCGGTGCTCAAGAGCTCCAGTGCGCTTGCACGGTCCGGTCTACCCTGTACCACCTCCACACACCAGCCCTCCGGTGGCAGCTCCCCGCACCAGGCTTCCTGTGCGTGTTCTCGGTCCAGTACCACCATTGCCAGCACCACGCATCAGGCCTACAGTGCGCCTCGCCTCTCCAGCGCTGCCCGAGCCTTCCTCCTCTCCTGCGCTACCGGAGTCTCCTGCCTGTTCAGCGCAGCCAGAGCTTTCCTCCCCTACAGCGCTGCCGGAGTCTCCCGCCTGTTCAGCGCTGCCCAAGCATTCCTCCTCTACAGCGCTGCCGGAGTCTCCCGCCTGTTCAGCGCTGCCAGAGCCTTCCTCCTCTACAGCGCTGCCGGGGTCTCCTGCCTGTTCAGCGCAGCCAGAGCTGCCAGCCTGCATGGAGCAGCCAGAGCTGTCAGTCTGCATGGAGCAGCCAGAGCCGCCAGTCTGCATGGAGCAGCCAGAGCCGCCAGTCAGCATGGAGCAGCCAGAGCCGCCAGTCAGCATGGAGCAGCCAGAGCCGCCAGTCTGCCAGGATCCGCCAGTCGGCCAGACTCTTCCAGATCTGCCAGACTCTTCCAGATCTGCCAGTGGGCCAGACTCTTCCAGATCTGCCAGTGGGCCAGACTCTTCCAGATCTGCCAGTGGGCCAGACTCTTCCAGATCTGCCAGTCGGCCAGACTCTTCCAGATCTGCCAGTCGGCCAGACTCTTCCAGATCCGCCAGTCGGCCAGACTCTTCCAGATCCGCCAGTCGGCCAGACACTTCCAGATCCGCCAGTCAGCCAGGATCCTCCAGTCAGCCAGACTCTTCCAGATCTGCCAGACTCTTCCAGATCTGCCAGTCAGCCAGACTCTTCCAGATCCGCCAGTCAGCCAGACTCTTCCAGATCCGCCAGTCAGCCAGACTCTTCCAGATCCGCCAGTCAGCCAGACTCTTCCAGATCCGCCAGTCAGCCAGGATCTGCCAGAACCGCCAGCCAGCCAGAATCTGCCAGATCCAACCACCTGCCTGAGCTTCCTCTCAGTGCTGAGCTTCCTCTCAGTACTGAGCTTCCCCTCATTTCCCGAGCTACCCCTCAGTCCCGAGCTGCCCCTCAGTCCCGAGCTGCCCCTCAGTCCCGAGCTGCCCCTCAGTCCCGAGCTGCCCCTCAGTCCAGTGGGGTTCTGGGTGAGGACTACTAGGCCATGGTCGGTGGCGAAGGTGGATTATCCAAGGACGCGAGGAGGAGGGACTAAGACTTTGATAGAGTGGGGTCCACGTCCCACGCCAGAGCCGCCACCATGGACAGACGCCCACCCGGACCCTCCCCTACGGTGTTTGGTGTGCGTCCGGGAGTCCGCACCTTAGGGGGGGGGGGGGTTCTGTCACGCCCTGGTTGAAGTATATTGTGTTTATCTTCATTTATTTGGTCAGGCCAGGGTGTGACATGGGTTTATTGTGGTGTGTTTTGTCTTGGGGTTTTGTTAGATATTGGGTTTGTGGCTTAGTGGGGGTATCTAGCATAGTCTATGGCTGTCTGGAGTGGTTCTCAATCAGAGGCAGGTGTTTATCGTTGTCTCTGATTGGGAACCATATTTAGGCAGCCATATTCTTTGAGTGTTTCGTGGGTGATTGTCCTTAGTGTCCTGAGGTCCTTGTTCTGTGTTAGTTTACACAAGTATAGGCTGTTTCGGTTTTCGTTACGTTCATTATGTTTATTGTTTTGTAGTGTTTGTGTTTCGTGTGTTTGAATCGTAATCTACACGCCGCATTTTGGTCCGCTTCTCCTTCCCACAACGGAAGCCGTAACACTAGTTGAGTATCTGGAGCATCAGCATTTGTGGGTTCGATTACAAGCTCAAAATGACAAGAAACAATTTTTTTCTGAAACTGTTCTTAGAAATGAAGGCTATTCCTTGCGAGAAATTGCCAAGTAACTGAAGATGGCTTTTTCTTAGAAACTCTGCCTAGAAAACCAACATCCCATAGTCGCCTCTTCACTGTTGATGTTGAGACTGATGTTTTGCTTAATGATGAGCTTGGAGGGTACTATGGTGTTGAATGCTGAGCTATAGTCAATGAACAGTATTCTTACATAGGTATTCCTCTTGTCCAGATGGGATAGGACAGTGTGTAGTGTTATGGTGATTGCATTGTCTGTGGATCTTTTGGGACGGTAAGCAAATTGAAGTGGGTCTTGGGTGACAGGTAAGGTGGAGGTGATGTGATCCTTGACTAGCCTCTCAAAGCATGATTACAGAAGTGAGTGCTACGGAGCGCTTGTAATTTAGTTCAGTTAACTTTGCCTTCTTGGGTACAGGAACAATGGGGGCCATCTTGAAGCATGTGGGGACAGCAGACTAGGATTGGGAGAGAATGAATATGTCCATGAACACAACAGCCGGCTGGTCTGTGCATGCTCTGAGGACGCGGCTAGGGATGCCATCTGGGCTGGCAGCCCTATGAGGGTTAACACGCTGAAATGTCTTACTGACGTCGGTCACGGAGAAGGAGATCCCACAGTCCTTGGTTACTGGCTACGTCGACACCGACGTCTTGCTTCTAGACAAATTTAGTTAGTCTGGAAGCAAGACGTCGGTGTCAGTGACTCAGCTGGTTTTTATTTTGTAGTCCGTGATTGTCTGTAGACCCTGCCACATACATCTCGTGTCTGAGACTCCACTTTGTCTCTATTACTAACATTTCGCTTGTTTGATTGCCTTGCGGAGGGAATAACGAACACTGTTTGTATTAGGCCATATTCCAAGTCAACCTCCCATGGTTAAATGCTGTGGTTTGCGCTTTTAGTCTGGCACGAATGCCAGCCATCAATCCACGGTTTCTGGTTAGGGTAGGTTTTAATAGTCACAGTGGGTACAACATCTCCTTTGCATTTCCTTATGAACTCACTCACCGAATCAGCATATACATTGATATTATGCTCTGAGGCTACCCGGGAACATGTCGCAGTCTGCATAATCAAAAAAATCTTGAAGTGTGGATTACGATTGGTCAGACCAGCGATGAATAGTTCTTAGCATGGGTGCATCCTGTTTGAGTTTCTGCATATAGGAAGGGAGGAGCAAAATTAAGTTGTGGTGAGACTTGCCGAAAGGAGTGCGAGGAAGGTTCTTGTATGCATCGTGGAACTTAGAGGTGATTTGTGGTTACGTATGGTACCCTGCTCCAGACCAGCGCAAGGGGAGTTAGAGCACTGATTATGCTTTTGGGTTCTACTGAGTCTCTAACTGACAATGAATGGGTGACGTAAACCTAAATAGAAGCTGATAATAGTGCACGACTTCAATACTACTGACCAAAATTTTATTTTGCTCATACTGTAGTACTATAGGCCACTCCCAAGCAGTCGCATTGTACAGCGCCTAATTGGTGCAATGGTTCAAGACCTTACACAGCAGTGCAAGCTGTGTTGCTACAGCTGCTGGTTCAATACCCATGCAGAAACTGGAAGACTCATGAGATGACTGTATGTCTTTTCTTTTATAAAATTGTGAATAACAAACTGGCTTTATTTGCAAATTAGTAACAATGTCTCATCCCACGTTCAAGAATAGCCTTCTTCTCATTAATAATAAAGTACATTTTAATCTCCAAAATATTTAAGGGGCATTAAACTAATAAAAAAGGGAAACGTTCCCGCTGTTCTGTTCTTAGGCCAGTCTGCACGTTCAAACTTAAACAATGTAACTAATAATGGCATCTTTACGCTTTCATTAATAAAATAATAAAAATTATCTTTCAAAATGCTGATGTTTATTTAGTTATGGATCCATAACGAATTACTATGGGAATACATTCAAGTTGAAGTCGGAAGCTTACAAACTTTTGGTTGGCGTCATTAAAACTTGTTTTTCAACCACTCCACAAATTTGAGTTAACAAACAATAGTTTTGGCAAGTCGGTTAGGAAATCTACTTTGTGCATGACACAAGTAATTTTTCCAACAATTGTTTACAGACAGACGACAGTGGGGCAAAAAAGTATTTAGTCAGCCACCAATTGTGCAAGTTCTCCCACTTAAAAAAGATGAGAGGCCTGTAATTTTCATCATTGGTTACACTTCAACTATGACAGACAAAATGAGAAAAAAAATCCAGAAAATCACATTGTAGGATTTTTAATAAATTTATTTGCAAATTATGGTGGAAAATAAGTATTTGGTCAATAACAAAAGTTTAGCTCAATACTTTGTTATATACCCTTTGTTGGCAATGACAGAGGTCAAACGTTTTCTGTAAGTCTTCACAAGGTTTTCACACATTGTTGCTGGTATTTTGGCCCATTCCTCCATGCAGATCTCCTCTAGAGCAGTGATGTTTTGTGGCTGTTGCTGGGCAACACGGACTTTCAACTCCCTCCTAAGATTTTCTATGGGGTTGAGATCTGGAGACTGGCTAGGCCACTCCAGGACCTTGAATGCTTCTTACGAAGCCACTCCTTCGTTGCCCGGGCGGTGTGTTTGGGATCATTGTCATGCTGAAAGACCCAGCCACGTTTCATCTTCAAAGCCCTTGCTGATGGAAGTAGGTTTTCACTCAAAATCTCTAAATACATGGCCCCATTCATTCTTTCCTTTACACGGATCAGTCGTCCTGGTCCCTTTGCAGAAAAACAGCCCCAAAGCATGATGTGTCCACCCCCATGCTTCACAGTAGGTATGGTGTTCTTTGGATGCAACTCAGCATGCTTTGTCCTCCAAACATGACGAGTTTTTACCAAAAAGTTATATTTTGGTTTCATCTGACCATATGACATTCGTCCAATTTTCTTCTGGATCATCCAAATGCTCTCTAGCAAACTTCAGACGGGCCTGGACATGTACTGGCTTAAGCAGTGGGACACGTCTGACACTGCAGGATTTGAGTCCCTGGCGGCGTAGTGTGTTACTGATGGTAGGCTTTGTTACTTTGGTCCCAGCTCTCTGCAGGTCATTCACCAGGTCCCCCTGTGTGGTTCTGGAAACGGGATCACCGTTCTTGTGATCATTTTGACCCCACGGGCTGAGATCTTGTGTGGAGCCCCAGATCGAGGGAGATTATCAGTCGTCTTGTATGTCTTCCATTTCCTAATACTTGCTCCCACAGTTGATTTCTTCAAACCAAGCTGCTTACCTATTGCAGATTCAGTCTTCCCAGCCTGGTGCAGGTCTACAATTTTGACAGCTCTTTGGTCTTGGCCATAGTGGAGTTTGCAGTGTGATTGTTTGAGGTTGTGGACAGGTGTCTTTTATACTGATAACAAGTTCAAACAGGTGCCATTAATACAGGTAACGAGTGGAGGACAGAGGAGCAGCCTAAAGAAAAAGTTGCAGGTCTGTGAGAGCCAGAAATCTTGCTTGTTTGTAGGTGACCAAATACTTATTTTCCACTATAATTTGCAAATAAATTCATTCAAAATCCTATAATGTGATTTTCTGGATTTTTTAAATCTAATTTAGTCTGTCATAGTTGAAGTGTACCTATGATGAAAATTACAGGCCTCTCTCATCTTTTTCAGTGGGAGAACTTGCACAATTGGTGGCTGACTAAATACTTTTGTGGGAGAACAAGTATTTGATACACTGCCAATTCTGTAGGTCTTCCTACTTACAAAGCATTTACATACATGAAAATTCCAGAAAATGATGTCATGGCATGGCTGCTTTTCCATGCCGTCCCTAGGAGGGGTGCGTCACTTGAGTCGCTGACGTGGTCTTCCTGTCTGGGATGGCACCCCCCTTGGGTGGTGCCGTGGTGGAGATCTTTGTGGGCTATACTCGGCCTTGTCTCAGGATGTTAAGTTGGTGGTTGAAGATATACCTCTAGTGATGTGGGGACTGTGCTTTGGCAAAGTGGGTGGGGTTTTATCCTGCCTGTTTGGCCCTGTCCGGGGGTATCATCAGATGGGGCCACAGTGTCTCCTGACCTCTCCTGTCTCAGGCTCCAGTATTTATGTTGTAGCAGTTTATGTGTCGGGGGGCTAGGGTCAGTCTTATCTGGAGTATTTCACATGTCTTATCAGATGTCCTGTGTGAATTTAAGTATGCTCTCTCTAATTATCTCTTTCTCTCTTTCTTTGCCTATGTAACAGTATAACTTCACACCATCCCCTCGCCCATACCCGGGCATGAACCAGGGACCCTCTACACACATCAACAACAGTCACCCATGAAGCATCGTTACCCGTCGCTCCACAAATGCTGCAGCCCTTGCAGAGCAAGGGGAACCACTACTTCAAGGTCTCAGAGCAAGTGATGTCACCGATTGAAACGCTATTTAGCGCGCACCACCGCTAACTAGCTAGCTATTTCACATCCATTACACCTAGGATTTTTATTTATTTAATCAATTTACGATAAGGCTGTATTGTAACAAAATGTGGAAAAGGTTAAGGGATCTGCATAGTTTCCTAAGGCACTGTGTGTGTCACGACTTCTACCGAAGGTAACTCCTCTCCCTGTTCGGGCAGCACTCGGCGGTTTAATAGACACCACCGATCCCTTTTGACTTTTCTGTTTGTGTATTGTGTATTGTGCTCGATTGTCACACCCTGGCCATAGAGAGGCTTTTTATTCTGTGTTTTGGTTAGGCCAGGGTGTGACTAAGGTGGGTGTTCTATGTTATTTTTTCTATGTTTTTGTAAATCTTTGTTTTTGGCCGGGTATGGTTCTCAATCAGGGACAGCTGTCTGACGTTGTCTCTGATTGAGAACCATACTTAGGCAGCCTGTTTTTCCACTATGGGTTGTGGGTAGTTGTTTTCTGTGTTTGTATTTCACCATACAGAACTGTTTCGTTTTTAATTTATTCTCTTGTACTTTTGTATTTATTGTTTAGTTTATACTCCCCATCCCGGATCCGGGATCGTGACTAAAGCCTCAGGCTCATTAGCATAACGCAACGTTAATGATTTCTGAAAATCGCAAATAAAATGAAAATAATGCGCCTGCTCTCAAGCTTAGCCTTTTCTTAACAACACTGTCATCTCAGATTTTCAAAATATGCTTTTGAACCATAGCAATTGACTAATTTGTGTAAGAGTATGCTAAGCTAGCTTAGCATTTTGAGTAGCATTTAGCACGCAACATTTTCACAAAAACCAGATAACCAAATAAATAAAATCATTTACCTTTGAAGAGCTTCGGATGTTTTCAATGAGGAGACTCTCAGTTACATACCAAATGCGCAGTTTTTCCTGAAAGCGTCTGTGTGTAGGAGAAATCGCTCCGTTTTGTACATCACATTTGGCTACCGAAACGACCCAAAAATTCAGTCACCTACAACATCAAACTTTTTCCGAATTAACTCCATAATATCGACCGAAACATGGCAAACGTTGTTTGGAATCAATCCTCAAGGTGTTTTTTCACATATCTCTTCATTGATATATCGTTCGTGGAAGCCTGCATTCTTCTCTAAATTCCATGGAAAAATACTTGCAGCTGACTTTTGCGCACCAATTTCGGCGCAGGACACCGGGCGGACACCTGGTAAATGTGGTCTCTTATGGTCAATCTTCCAATGATATGCCTACAAATACGTCACAATGCTGCAGACACCTTGGGGAAACGACAGAAAGGGCAGACTTACTCCTCACACATTCACAGCCATATAAGGAGACAATGGAAAACAGAGCCTCAAAAATCCTGCTCATTTCCTGGATGCCGTCTCATCTTGGTTTTGCCTGAAGCTCACGTTCTAGGGCACGCACAGAAAATATCTTTGCAGTTCTGGAAACGTCAGTGTTTTCTTTCCAAAGCTACCAATTATATGCATAGTCGAGCATCTTTTTGTGACAAAATATCTTGTTTAAAACGGGAACGTTTTTCATCCAAAAATGAAATAGCGCCCCTAGAGTTTCAACAGGTTAAAGGCATTATGAACCTTTACCACGCTGCCCTTTGGTCTACTCCTTCTTCTCCCGCAACAGCCGTTACATAGATTGTATTTACAGTTTGCTGTTTTCACAGTTACACACGTGTATTTTGATTGTTTTTCCTGAATTTGCCCCTCTTTCCCGGCATAAGGTGCTAGTAGATTCAGGCGAGGCAGGGAATTTTATTGACTGCGGTTTAGCGCATAGGTTAGGGATCCCCCTGGTTTAGCTTGACAAACCCTTCCCAGTCCACGCCTTAGATAGCTGACCATTAGGGTCAGGGCTAGTCAGGGAGGCCACGGCTCCCCTGGGCATGGTTACGTAGGAGGGTTATGAGGAGAGAATTAGTCTCTTCCTCATCGATTCTCCTGCAGTTCCGGTGGTGCTGGGGATCTCCTGGTTGGCCCATGACAACCCTAGAATTTTATGGCAACAGAGGGCTCTAAAGGGGTTGTCAGAGGAGTGCTCAGGCAGGTGTGAAGGAGTTTCCATCGGTGCTACTATGGTGGAGAGGCCAGACCAAGTCTCCACCGTGTGCATTCCCTCAGAATATGCTGATTTGGCTATCGCCTACTGTGAAAGAGGGCGACCCAATTACCACCTTATCGAAGAGGGGATTGTGCGATAAATCTCCTGGTAGGTGCTGCACTTCCCAGGAGTCACGTGTATCCCCTGTCACAGGAGGAGACATCTCCATCTCACCTGCCTCCACGAGTTTCTTTTTTGTGAAGAAAAAGGAGGGAGGCCTGCATCCGTGCATTGACAATAGAGGTCTAAATTCCATCACGATGGGGTATAGTTACCCGCTACCTCTCATTCCCACGGCGATTGAGTCATTTCACAGAGCAAGCTTTTTCACAAAACTGGATCTCAGGAGTGCATATAACTTGGTGCGTATCCGGAAGGGAGATGAGTGGAAGACAGCGTTTAGTACCACATCCGGCCATTATGAGTACCTTGTCATGTCCTAGGGGTTGAAGAATGCTCCAGCAGTCTTCCAATCTTTTGTAGACAAGATTCTTAGGGCCCTGCACGGGCAGGATGTGGTGGTTTATATCGATGATATTCTCGTCTATTCCGCTACACGCGCCGCGCATGTGTCTCTGATGCACAAGGTAGTTGGGCGACTGTTGGAGCATGACCTGTACTTCAAGGCTGAGAAATGCTTGTTCTTCCAACAGGCCATCTCCTCCCTTGGGTATCGCATTTCCACATCGGGGTTGGTGATGGAGTGTGACCGCATTGCAGCCGTGTGTAATTGGCCAACTCCAACCACGGTAAAGGAGGTGCAGCGGTTCTTAGGGTTTGCCAATTACTATTATCTGGGGTTTTGGGCAGGTGGCTGCTCCCATTACGTCACTGCTGAAGGGGGGGGCCGGTGCGTCTGGGGTGGTCGGCTGAGGCGGACAGGGCTTTTGGTCACCTGAAGGCTCTTTTCACCTCGGCTTCCGTGCTGGCGCATCCGAACCCCTCTTTGGCAATCATAGTGGAGGTGGACGCATCCGAGGCTGGGATTGGAGCCGTGCTCTCACAGGGCTCGGGTACGCCACCGAAGCTCCGCCCCTGTGCTTTCTTTTCTCAGAAGCTCAGCCCGGTGGAGCAAAACTATGACATGGGGGATCGGGAGCTGCTGGCTGTTGTCAGGGCCCTGAAGGTGTGGAGACATTGGATTGAGGGGGCTCAACACCCTTTTCTCATCTGGACTGACCACTGTAATCTAGAGTACATTCGGGCAGGGAGGAGACTGAACCCTCGTCAGGCAAGGAGGGCCATGTTTTTCACCCAATTTAGGTTCACCATCTCCTATAGACCAGGCTCCCAGAACACTAATGCAGATGCACTGTCCCGACTATATTTTACGGAGGAACAGGCCATCGATCCTGCACCCATCCTCCCGGCTTCTTGTCTGATGGCACCGGTGAGGTGGGAGGTGGATGCAGACATCGAGCGAGCATTGCGTGTTGAGCCTACTCCACCACAGTGTCCAGCTGGACGGGTGTACGTTCCGCTGGAGGTTAGAGACAGGCTGATTTGGTGGCCTCACACGTTCCCCTCCTCTGGTCACCCGGGGATCGGTAGGACGGTGCGATGTCTTAGTGGGAAGTACTGGTGGCCCACTTTAGCCAAGGACGTGAGGGTTTATGTGGCCTCCTGCTCGGTGTGCGCTCAGTGCAAGGCTCCTAGGCACCTGTCCAGAGGGAAGTTACAACCTCTTCCCGTTCCACAGCGGCCTTGGTCACACCTGTCGGTTGACTTCCTGACCAATCTGCCACCGTCACAGGGCAACACCACGATCCTGGTCATTGTGGATCGGTTTTCTAAGTCCTGTCGTCTCCTCCCTTTGCCCGGTCTCCCTACGGCCCTACAGACAGCGGAGGCCCTGTTTACTCACGTCTTCCGGGACTATGGGGTGCCTGAGTACATTGTTTCGGATTGGGGTCCCCAGTTCACGTCCAGGGTGTGGAAGGCGTTCATGGAACATTTGGGGGTTCACCCCGAGAGTATTGGGCAGGTGGAGAGAGTGAACCAGTTTGTGGGTTGGTTTCTGCAGTCATATTGCCAGGACTGGCCAAGAGAGTGGGCGAAGTATATCCCCTGGGCAGAGATGGCCCAGAACTCACTCCGCCACTCCTCTACGAACCTGTCACCCTTCCAATGTGTGTTGGGCTATCAGCCGGTTCTGGTACCATGGCATCAGAGCCAGACCGAGGCTCCTGTGGTGGACGATTGGGTGAGACGCTCAAGGGAGACCTGGGAGGCCGCCCACGGGTACCTTAAATGGGCCAAAGGGCAGCAGAAGATAAGTGCTGACCACCACCGCAACGAGGCCCCGGTGTTCGCACCAGGGGACCGGGTCTGGCTCTCAACCCGAAACGTGCCCCTCTGCCTGCCCTGCCGGAAGCTGGGTCCACGGTTTGTGGGGCCGTTTAAAGTCCTGAGGAGAATAAACAAGGTGTGTTATAGGTTACAGCACCCCTTGTTACCGTATTAACCCCTCGTTTCATGTGTCTCTCCTCAGGCCGGTGGTGGCTGGTCCGCTTCAAGATGCTGAGGTGCTGAGAGGCTTCGGGAAGCTGAGAAGCTGAGGTGCGGGAGGTCCCGACATCGGGTGGGGGGGGGGCGCAGTTCGGTCCATACTGGACTTGAGGCGTCGGGTGGGGGGCCTTCAGTTCCTCGTGGATTGTGAGGGGTACGGTCTGGAGGAGAGATGCTGGGTGCCGGTGGAGGACGTACTGGATCCACCTATGCTAAGGGAGTTTCACCGCCTCCATCCGGATCTCCCTGCGCCTCGTCCTCCGGGACGTCTTCGAGGCCGGCGTCGGAGATCAGCGGGAGCCGCGCGTCAGGGGTGGAGGGCACTGTCATGACTTCTACCAATGGTAACTCCTCTCCCTGTTCAGGCAGCGCTCGGTGGTCGGCGTCGCTGGTTTACTAGCCACCACCAATCCCTTTTTCCTTTTCTGTTTGTTTTGTTTGTGATTCTTTTTCACACCTGGTTTCATTTGTGTTAATTTCTGTGTGTGTAAGGGTAACCTATTGCCTGCCTTAGTGTGTGCGGGATTAGACTTTTGTGTATTGTGCTCGATTGTATTTACATTTTGTTGAGTGTCGGAACTGTGTTTGTTCCTCCGTGCGTTTGCACGAGTTCTCAGTATCAAGAGCTTAGTTTGTATTTTTGACTGTGCCATTTTTATGTTGGTGGACTGTCTGATTAAAACACGCTTCTCAGACATCCTTGCTCTCCTGCGCCTGACTCCTACACCTCTCACCTAGACGCACGTTATCACAGTGTGTTTACAAAAAATATAAATGGGGGATTGGAAATGATGCAGGGTTTAGACAGTTACATTGATGGAAGCCACAATCTATCTGCAATATTAAAGCTGATCTACCCCCTGAAATAAAAAATTACTTATATGACTGTGTTGCCTTCGTTAACCTCTCTGTTATTTAGTCAGCTTTCCCGGAATGTTTTACATCTGTGCATCCACAGAGATTGTAGCTTACAGTGGATGTGAAGGGCATGATAAGAGCACACAATTCCCTGTGTAGTGCGCTGTGGCTTTCCCTGTGCTGGCAGCAGATGGCATGGAGAAAATCCCTTACTGCTGGGAGCTGGAAGCATCGGGTCAGGGTTTAAGCTTTGAGGTTCACTCTGAACCTGACTGATTTGACAGCACCAGTTTGCATGTAAACTCAGGATAATCAAATGTATGCAGGATTTGCAAAGCAGTCAAATAGACGGGACTTGGTTTGCAAAAATCCAATAACTTTCTCAAAAGTTCATAGGTCACTAGATCTGTATTGGGACACCTATTACCTAATATTTTCTACATCAGGACCGATTTTCCCTTTTTTGCCAGCTAAATGTTTTATACAATGCAATATGCAGTAAATCATAAGAAACATAAATCTTTAAAGAATGGAGGGATAGACTACAGGCTAAAATAACATTACACCCACCATGGCATGAGTCATGACACAAGAAGCATTATCATGACACTTCAGTTACAGTTCAAATATTTAGTCATTTAGTCATTTAAGTCATTTAGCAGACGCTCTTATCCAGAGCGACTTACAAATTGGTGAATTCACCTTCTGACATCCAGTGGAACAGCCACTTTACAATAGTGCATCTAAATCATTAAGGGGGAGGGGGGGTGAGAAGGATTACTTATCCTATCCTAGGTATTCCTTGAAGAGGTGGGGTTTCAGGTGTCTCCGGAAGGTGGTGATTGACTCGCTGTCCTGGCGTCGTGAGGGAGTTTGTTCCACCATTGGGGGGCCAGAGCAGCGAACAGTTTTGACTGGGCTGAGCGGGAACTGTACTTCCTCAGTGGTAGGGAGGCGAGCAGGCCAGAGGTGGATGAACGCAGTGCCCTTGCTTGGTGTAGGGCCTGATCAGAGCCTGGAGGTACTGCGGTGCAGTTCCCCTCACAGCTCCGTAGGCAAGCACCATGGTCTTGTAGCGGATGCGAGCTTCAACTGGAAGCCAGTGGAGAGAGCGGAGGAGCGGGGTGACGTGAGAGAACTTGGGAAGGTTGAACACCAGACGGGCTGCGGCGTTCTGGATGAGTTGTAGGGGTTTAATGGCACAGGCAGGGAGCCCAGCCAACAGCGAGTTGCAGTAATCCAGACGGGAGATGACAAGTGCCTGGATTAGGACCTGCGCCGCTTCCTGTGTGAGGCAGGGTCGTACTCTGCGGATGTTGTAGAGCATGAACCTACAGGAACGGGCCACCGCCATGATGTTGGTTGAGAACGACAGGGTGTTGTCCAGGATCACGCCAAGGTTCTTAGCGCTCTGGGAGGAGGACACAATGGAGTTGTCAACCGTGATGGCGAGATCATGGAACGGGCAGTCCTTCCCCGGGAGGAAGAGCAGCTCCGTCTTGCCGAGGTTCAGCTTGAGGTGGTGATCCGTCATCCACACTGATATGTCTGCCAGACATGCAGAGATGCGATTCACCACCTGGTCATCAGAAGGGGGAAAGGAGAAGATTATTTGTGTGTCGTCTGCATAGCAATGACAGGAGAGACCATGTGAGGTTATGACAGAGCCAAGTGACTTGGTGTATAGCGAGAATAGGAGAGGGCCTAGAACAGAGCCCTGGGGGACACCAGTGGTGAGAGGGCGTGGCGAGGAGACAGATTCTCGCCACGCCACCTGGTAGGAGCGACCTGTCAGGTAGGACGCAATCCAAGCGTGGGCCGCGCCGGAGATGCCCAACTCGGAGAGGGTGGAGAGGAGGATCTGATGGTTCACAGTATCGAAGGCAGCCGATAGGTCTAGAAGGATGAGAGCAGAGGAGAGAGAGTTAGCTTTAGCAGTGCGGAGCGCCTCTGTGATACAGAGAAGAGCAGTCTCAGTTGAATGACTAGTCTTGAAACCTGACTGATTTGGATCAAGAAGGTCATTCTGAGAGAGATAGCGGGAGAGCTGGCCAAGGACGGCACGTTCAAGAGTTTTGGAGAGAAAAGAAAGAAGGGATACTGGTCTGTAGTTGTTGACATCGGAGGGATCGAGTGTAGGTTTTTTCAGAAGGGGTGCAACTCTCGCTCTCTTGAAGACGGAAGGGACGTAGCCAGCGGTCAGGGATGAGTTGATGAGCGAGGTGAGGTAAGGGAGAAGGTCTCCGGAAATGGTCTGGAGAAGAGAGGAGGGGATAGGGTCAAGCGGGCAGGTTGTTGGGCAGCCGGCCGTCACTAGAAGCGAGATTTCATCTGGAGAGAGAGGGGAGAAAGGTCAGAGCACAGGGTAGGGCAGTGTGAGCAGAACCAGCGGTGTCGTTTGACTTAGCAAACGAGGATCGGATGTCGTCGACCTTCTTTTCAAAATGGTTGACGAAGTCATCTGCAGAGAGGGAGGAGGGGGGAGGGGGAGGAGGATTCAGGAGGGAGGAGAAGGTGACAAAGAGCTTCCTAGGGTTAGAGGCAGATGCTTGGAATTTAGAGTGGTAGAAAGTGGCTTTAGCAGCAGAGACAGAGGAGGAAAATGTAGAGAGGAGGGAGTGAAAGGATGCCAGGTCCGCAGGGAGGCGAGTTCTCCATTTCCGCTCGGCTGCCCGGAGCTCTGTTCTGTGAGCTCGCAATGAGTCATCGAGCCACGGAGCGGGAGGGGAGGACCGAGCCGGCCTGGAGGATAGGGGACATAGAGAGTCAAAGGATGCAGAAAGGGAAGAGAGGAGGGTTGAGGAGGCAGAATCAGGAGATAGGTTGGAGAAGGTATGAGCAGAGGGAAGAGATGATAGGATGGAAGAGGAGAGAGTAGCGGGGGAGAGAGAGCGAAGGTTGGGACGGCGCGATACCATCCGAGTAGGGGCAGTGTGGGAAGCGTTGGATGAGAGCGAGAGGGAAAAGGATACAAGGTAGTAGTCGGAGACTTGGAGGGGAGTTGCAATGAGGTTAGTGGAAGAACAGCATCTAGTAAAGATGAGGTCGAGCGTATTGCCTGCCTTGTGAGTAGGGGGGGAAGGTGAGAGGGTGAGGTCAAAAGAGGAGAGGAGTGGAAAGAAGGAGGCAGAGAGGAATGAGTCAAAGGTAGACGTGGGGAGGTTAAAGTCGCCCAGGACTGTGAGAGGTGAGCCGTCTTCAGGAAAGGAGCTTATCAAGGCATCAAGCTCATTGATGAACTCTCCGAGGGAACCTGGAGGGCGATAAATGATAAGGATGTTAAGCTTGAAAGGGCTGGTAACTGTGACAGCATGGAATTCAAAGGAGGCGATAGACAGATGGGTAAGGGGAGAGAGAGAGAATGACCACTTGGGAGAGATGAGGATCCCGGTGCCACCACCCCGCTGACCAGAAGCTCTCGGGGTGTGCGAGAACACGTGGGCGGACGAAGAGAGAGCAGTAGGAGTAGCAGTGTTATCTGTGGTGATCCATGTTTCCGTCAGTGCCAAGAAGTCGAGGGACTGGAGGGAGGCATAGGCTGAGATGAACTCTGCCTTGTTGGCTGCAGATCGGCAGTTCCAGAGGCTACCGGAGACCTGGAACTCCACGTGGGTTGTGCGCGCTGGGACCACCAGATTAGGGTGGCCGCGGCCACGCGGTGTGGAGCGTTTGTATGGTCTGTGCAGAGAGGAGAGAACAGGGATAGATAGACACATAGTTGACAGGCTACAGAAGAGGCTACGCTAAAAGGAGATTGGAATGACAAGTGGACTACACGTCTCGAATGTTCAGAAAGTTAAGCTTACGCAGCAAGAATCTTATTGACTAAAATGATTGAAATGATACAGTACTGCTGGAGTAGGCTAGCTGGCAGTGGCTGCGTTGTTGACTTTGTAGGCTAGCTGGTAGTGGCTGCGATGTTGACACTACACTAATCAAGTCGTTCCGTCGAGTGTAATAGTTTCTACAGTGCTGCTATTGGGGGCTAGCTGGCTAGCTAGCAGGTTGATTGCGTTACCTTAAAAGAACGACAATAGCTGGCTAGCTAACCTAGAAAATCGCTCTAGGCTACACAATTGTCTTAGATACAAAGACGGCTATGTAGCTAGCTAGCTACGATCAAACAAATCAAACCGTTGTACTGTAATAGTTTCTACAGTGCTGCTATTCGGGGGCTAGCTGGCTAGCTACGTTAAAAGAACGACAATAGCTGGCTAGCTAACCTAGAAAATCGCTCTAGACTACACAATTGTCTTAGATACAAAGACGGCTATGTAGCTGGCTAGCTACGATCAAACAAATCAAACCGTTGTACTGTAATGAAGTGAAATTAAAATGTGATACTACCTGTGGAGCGACGCGGAATGTTGACCGGGTAGTTGAAGTTCAATTCGGTAGAGGTTGGCTAGCTGTTGGCTAGCTAGCTAGCAGCATCTCCTACGTTAAGGACGACAAATAGCTGGCTAGCTAACCTCGGTAAATTAAGATAATCACTCTAAGTCTACACACTCTAAACTACACAATTATCTTGGATACGAAGACAGGGAAGACAACTATGTAGCTAGCTGACACTACGCTAATCGAGTCGTTCAGTTGAGTGTAATAGTTTCTACAGTGCTGGTGGACAGTGGATGTTAGCTAGCTGCTTAGCTAGCTGCTGGGCAGATACGTTAGGACAACGAAATACGATAATTATGCAATTATCTTTGATACAAAGACGGCTATGTAGCTAGCTAAGAAGAAATTGCTAAGATTAGACAAATCAAACCGTTGTACTATAATGAAATGTAATGAAAAGTTATACTACCTGCGGACCGAAGTGTAGATGCGACCGCTCGCTCCAACCCGGAACCGGAAGCAAATATAATCAAACTCAACTGTTAAATACTGAAGAGATGAATTTGACCTGACTGTGAAGCATGTCTTACACACAACAGACATCACTTGAAAGAAGTAGCTCTCAAACAGAGGACTATGACTCACCCATTTATGTGATTAAGGCCCACATACGTATGCACTGCCTTCAGAAAGTATTTGTACCCCTTGATCTATTCCACATTTAGTTGTGTTACAGCCTAAATTCAAAATGTATTAAATGCATTTTCTCTCACCCATCTACACACAATACCCCATAATAACAAAGTAATAACAAACAAAATGTTTTTAGAAATGTTTGCAAATGTATTGAAAATTAAATACAGAAATATCTCATTCACATCAGTATTCAAACCCCTGAGTCAATACAATGTTAGAATCACCTTTGGCAGCAATTGCAGCTGTGAGTCTTTATGGGTTAGGATTTAAGACCTTTGCACACCTGGATTGTACAATATCTGCACATTTTTCTTTTAAAAATCTTCAAGTTCTGTCAAGCTCTGTCAAGTTGGTTAGTAGCAAGACATTTTCAAATTTTGACAAATGTTTTCAAGCTGAGATTTAAGTGTATATTTGGCCTTGTGTTTAAGGTTATTGTCATGTTGAAAGGTGAATTTTTCTCCCAGTGTCTGTTGGAAAGCAGACTGAAACATGTTTTCCTGTAGAATTTTGCTTGTGCTAGCGCTATTCCTTTTATTTTTATCAAAGTACTGTAGTACTCAGTGATGTGCTGTGTTCGATTTGCCCCAATCATTACGCTTTGTACTCAAGACACGTTCATTTCTTTGCTAAATGTCTAGCAGTTTTTCTTTATTGCTAAATTGCAAACAGAATGTATGTTTTGAAATACTTTTATTCTCTACAAGTTAGTATTTTGGAGTAAATACAATGTTCTTGATCCCATCCTCTCCTATAACAGCCATTAAACTCAAACTTTTTTAAAGTCACCATTTGCATGGTAAAATCCCTGAGCGCATACCTCCCTGTCTGGCAACTGAGTTAGGAAGGACGCATGTATCTTTGTAGTGACTATGTATATTGATATACCATCCAAAGTGTAATTAATAACTTCAATGCTCAAAGGGATATTCAAACCTGCTTTTTTTACCCACCTACCAATAGGTGCCGTTCTTTGTAAGGCATTGGTAAACTTCCCTGATCTTCGTGTTTGAAATTCACTGCTCAATTGAAGGACCTTATAGATAATTGTTTGTGTGGGATACAAAGATCATGTAGTAATTCAAAAATAATGTTAAACTCTATTATTGTTTACCGAGTCCATTTAACTTGTTAAACACACTTTTATACTTTAACTAGGCAAGTCAGTTAAGAACAAATTCCTATTTACAATGACAGCACAGGAACAGTGGGATAAAACGGTCTTGTTCAGGGGCAGAATGACAGATTTTTACAGCTTAGGGACTTGATCTTGCAACCTTTTGGTTAGTGTCCCAACACTCTAACAACTCGGCTACCTGCCATTCCAACTTATTATTAAGGCTTGCCATAACAAAGGGGTTTATTATTTCTTAACTCAATACATTTCAGCTTTAAATGTTTATTTATTTTTAAAAATGTATAAAAACATAATTCCACTTTGACATTAGGACAATCAGTGAGAGAAAATCTCAATTTAATTTATTTTAAATTGAGGCTCTAACACAACAAAATGTGGAAAAGGGGAAGGTGGGTGAATACTTTCTGAAGGCACTTCATGGGGACAGCAGTTCATTTAAGAATATGTCAATTATACATAAACGTTTGTCTTAAGGAGTCCTCATACGTAAGTTTGCTTTCACTCCTAGCATAACTGCTAGCAGAAGCGACTGTCTGTTCTTGCATACTCCTGTTCTTGCATACTCCATACTCCAATATTACTGTGGTTTGTCCTTCTTGAGCCACCGTTGCAACAACATAGCCACAAACACTTCCTCAAAGTAGTCAGAGTTTAGAAATCTGTTGAAAATGTAGATTTCTTTGTGGAGGTCTTAGTCATGTAACTTTATATCTTGCTAAGATGTTTGGTGTCATATTTCGCAAGTTACAAAATGTGCATGAAAACTAGTTAGCGCTTGTTCCCATTCCCGCTCCTACTAGGAGTAGTACTGTTGACCAATCACTGATGAAGGGGTGTAGACGTAGGCTAATGAACTTGCCTCAAGAAAAAATGTGTGCGCACTGTTGGGTTCTGAAAATATTAAACATACTTATTCAGGTCACTGAGGGAGAGAGGGTATTGTATAATGTTTACATTATGTCAGGATATGTTGTTGTTAGCCATCAGCGATCCTATGGGAGGAGAAGAGACACAGTCTGGTACAAGTGAACATGACAGCCATGAGTTGGGGAGGACTGAGCAATTGGGGGCCGAAGTCAGATCAAATGAAGTGTGGAAGAACAGATATCACTAAGGTTCTGTCTAGCAACAGAGATGCATTGACTGTTCAAATGTGTAGGAGGAGATTCAGTATAGGAGAAAGGGTTAAATATCAGTGCTTGTGTGAATATGTATTTTGTCTGATTCAGCTGTATAACCCAGTGGGTGAATAAACTTAATTTAAGCTTAATTTAACCCTTCGTCTGTGAAAATGTATAAGGTTGATTTAGAATCTAACAGTTGGCGCTGCGAGCAGGGTTCTCCACGATTTAAAGTGAAACCAGAGAGTCCAGATCAGTAGAGCAGGAGCTGGCAACAGACAAGGTAGGCACAGTTCCTATACCTATTTCCACTCATTTTGACATCTTGGGGAGATGAAAATCGTAGGCTGAACAATTATAGGATACAGACCTAGAAAGTTTATTCAATAGGCCCATTGTGTAACGACCGGTCGTAAATATATGGTGTAGGGTATTATTTTCACGTCCGGATGAAATGCATGCCCAAATTCAACTGCCTGCTACTCATCCCCAGAAGATAAGATATGCATATTATTAGTAGATTTGGATAGAAAACACACTGAAGATCCTAAAACTGTTTGAATCATGTCTGTGAGTATAACAGAACATATTTAGCAGGCAAAACCCTGAGTACAAACCATTCTGATTTTTTGTTTTAGGTCACTCTCTTTTCAATGGGGTTTCATTGGGAATCCAGATATTTAAGGGACCTTCTTGCAGTTCCTATCACTTCCACTGGATGTCAACAGTCTTTAGAAATTGGTTGAGGTTTTTCCTTTGTGTAAATGAAGAAGTACGGCCATCTTGAACGAGGGTCACTTGAAGTGTACTGTTAGATAGAGGTGCGTGACCAGAAACCATGCTTCAGTTTGTTTTCTTCTTGTATTGAACACAGATCATCCCGTCTTCAATTTTATCGATAATTTATGTTAAAAAATACCTCAAGTTGTATTACAAAAGTAGTTTGAAATGTTTTGGCAAAGTTTACAGGTAACTTTTTAGATATTTTGTTGTCACGTTGAGCAAGTTGGAACCAGTGTTTTTCTGGATCAAACGCGCCAAATAAATTGACATTTTGGATATATATCATATATATACATCATTAATCGAACAAAAGGACCATTTGTGATGTTTATGGGACATATTGGAGTGCCAACAAAAGAAGCTTGTCAAAGGTAAAGAATGAATTATATTTTTATTTCTGCGTTTTGTGTCGCGCCTGCAGAGTTGAAATATGCTTTCTCTCTTTGTTTACTAGGGTGCTATCCTCAGATAAGAAAACGATGCTATTTCGCCGAAAAGCCTTTTTGACATCTGACATGTTCGCTGTATTCACAACAAGTGTAGCTTAAATTTGCATGTGTGATTTAATGAAAGTTAGATTTTTATAGTAATTTAAATGAATTTGAATTTGGCGCTCTGCATTTTCCCTGGCTTTTGACCAGAGAGGTTAAAACTTCTTTTGGATCAGTGGGACCATGTTGTCCCACTTCAACAGCATCCGGTGAAATTGCAGGACGCCAAATTCAAATTCAATTACTATAAATATTTCACTTTCATAAAATCACAAGTGCAATACATCTAAATGAAACTTCACTTGTTGTAAATCCAGCCGCCGTGTCAGATTTCAAAAAGGTATTTACGGCAAAGGCAAATCATGCGATTATCTGAGGACAGCGCCCCACATACCAACACATGAAAAACATATTTCAACTAGGCAGGTGCGACACAAAAAAGTCAGAAATAACGATATAATTAATGCCTTACCTCTGAAGATCTTCTTCTGTTGGCACTCCAAAATGTCACAGAAACATCACAAATGGTCCTTTTGTATGATAAATTCCTTCTTTAATATCCCCAAAATGTCAATTTATTTGACGCGTTTCATTCAGAAATACACCGGTTCCAACTCGCCCAACATGATCACAATGTTGTCACACCCTGACCACAGAGAACCATTGTTTCTCTATGGTGTAGTAGGTCAGGGTGTGAATAGGGGGTGATCTAGTATGTCTGTCTATGTTGTGTTCTAGTTTCCTTTTCTATGTTGGTGTTTTGTGTGATTCCCAATAAGAGGCAGCTGGTAATCGTTGTCTCTAATTGGGGATTATATTTAAGTAGTTATTTTTCCCACCTATGTTTGTGGGATATTATTTTGTGTTTGTGCATGTGCACCACATAGTCACGTTTAGTTGTTAGTTTATTGTTTATTGTTTAGGTTTTGCTAAGTTTCACTTTATAAATAAATATGTGGGACTCATTCTCCGCTGCGCCTTGGTCCGTCTCTCCACAAGAACCTGACAAAAGTATCTAATAAGTTACCTGTAAACTTGGTCCAAACAACTTTCCTAATCCAACCTTAGATATCCTAAAACGTAAATAATCGATCAAATTTAAGACGGAATATACTGTGTTCAATAGCGGATAAAAACAATGTGGAGCGAGCTCCAGTCCACTTGCCTCACAGAAGAGTCCACTTAGCTTGACACTCACAAAGAGTGAGACTGTTGACATCTAGTGAAAGCCTTAGGAACTGCAACCAGGTTCCTCATAAATATAGTTTCCCATAGAAAAACAGTTGAAAACACAGTGACCTCAAGTTATTTTTTCCCTGGATGGTTTGTCCTCTGGGTTTTGCACGCCAAATAAGTTCTGTTATACTCACAGATATAATTGTAACAGTTTTAGAAACTTTAGAGTGTTGTCTATTTTATGCATGTCCTAGCTCCTGGGCCTGAGAAACAGACAGTTTACTTTGGGCACACTTTTCATCTGGACGTGAAAATACTGCCCCCTATCCCAATGAAGTTAAGGATAGGTCCCGAGTAGGGGTGATCCTCTATGAGATCCATGTGTGTCATTGAATTTTTTTAAATATATTTCACCTTTATTTAACCAGGTAGACTAGTCGAGAACAAGTTCTCATTCACAACTACGACCTGGCCAAGATAAAGCAGAGCAGTGTGAACAGATAACAACACAGAGTTACACATGGAGTAAACATTAAACAAGTTAATTGTAATGCTCCGGGTGTTGTGGGTGTGGAGTCAAAAGCAGGAGACAGAGAGTTCAATGCGGTGCGTCTTTAATAGCACCAACGTACCACAGGGTGCTCACAATAGGTACGTTCCCAAACACAGGGAATCAAAATGTACAACGAAAAATACACGACCAAGTACTAACACGTACCTCTACGACAGAGCCGAAGGTTACATTGAAATAATCCCGCACAACAACCAGGCGGGCCGGCTGTCTAATAAAGACAAACTAATTAAACATAAACAGGTTCTACCACTAAACATACAAGGAGGGGGAGGAAAGACAATCAGTGGCAGCTAATAGGCCGGTGACGATGACCGCCGAGCGCCACCCGCCCGGGAAAGGGAACCACCCTCGGTCGGACTCGTGACAGTACCCCCCTCCTGACGCGCGGCTCCCGCAGCGCGCCGACACCGGCCTCGAGGTCGCCCCGGAGGACGAGGTGCAGGGCGATCCGGATGGAGGCGATGGAAATCCCTCAACATGGATGGATCCAAGATGTCCCCCACCGGTACCCAGCACCTCTCCTCCAGACCGTACCCCTCCCAGTCCATGAGGTACTGCAGGCCCCTCGTCTTGAGTCCAGAATGGCTCGGATCGTGTACGCCGGGGACCCCTCGATGTTCAGAGGGGGGGAGGGACCTCCGGCACCTCACTGTCCTGCAGGGTACCAGGTTCCACCGGCCTGAGGAGAGACACATGAAACGAGGGGTTAATACGATAATAGGAAGGGAGTTGTAATCAATACCACACCTCGTTTATTCTCCTCAGGACTTTAAAGGGCCCTACACACTGCGGACCCAGCTTCCGGCAGGGCAAGCGGAGAGGTAGGTTTCGGGTCGAGAGCCCGGTACAAACACGGGGGCCTCACTGCCCGGGAAAGGGAACCACCCTCGGTCGGACTCGTGACAGTACCCCCCTCCTGACGCGCGGCTCCCGCAGCGCGCCGACACCGGCCTCGAGGTCGCCCCGGAGGACGAGGTGAAGGGCGATCTGGACGGGAAAGGGAACTACCCTCGGTCGGACTCGTGAAATTAATAACACAGTAGAACAAAATAAAAAGTCTATATACATTGTGTGCAAAAGGCATGAGGAGGTAGGCGAATAATTACAATTTAGCAGATTAACACTGGAGTGATAAATGATCAGATGGTCATGTGCAGGTAGAGATACTGGTGTGCAAAAGAGCAGAAAAGTAAATAAAAACAGTATGGGGATGAGGTAGGTAAATTGGGTGGGCTATTTACCGATGGACTATGTACAGCTGCAGCGATCGGTTAGCTGCTCAGATAGCAGATGTTTAAAGTTGGTGAGGGAGATAAGTCTCCAACTTCAACGATTTTTTGCAATTCGTTCCAGCCACAGGCAGCAGAGAACTGGAAGGAAAGGCGGTGATTTGTTGGCTTTAAGGATGATCAGTGAGATACACCTGCTGGAGCGGGTGTTACGTGTGGGTGTTGCCATCGTGACCAGTGAACTGAGATAAGGCGAAGCTTTACCTAGCATGGACTTGTAGATGACCTGGAGCCAGTGGGTCTGGTGACGAATATGTAGCTAGGGCCAGCCGACGTAAGCAGATAGGTCGCAGTGGTGGGTGGTATAAGGTGCTTTAGTAACTAAACGGATGGCACTGTGATAAACTGCATCCAGTTTGCTGAGTAGAGTATTGGAAGCTATTTTGTAGATGACATCGCCGAAGTCGAGGATCAGTAGGATAGTCAGTTTTACTAGGGTAAGTTTGGCGGCGTGAGTGGAGGCTTTGTTGCAAAATAGAAAACTGACTCTAGATTTGATTTTAGATTGGAGATGTTTGATATGAGTCTGGAAGGAGAGTTTACAGTCTAGCCAGACACCTAGGTACTTTTTTTTTTTTTACTAGCATTTAAGAGCAGTTGGAGGCCACGAAAGGAGTGTTGTATGGCATTGAACCTCATTTGGAGGTTAGTTAGCACAGTATCCAAGGAAGGGCTAGAAGTATACAGAATGGTGTCGTCTGCGTAGGTGGATCAGTGAATCGCCCGCAGCAAGAGCAACATCATTGATATATACAGAGAAAAGAGTCGGCCCGAGAATTGAACCCTGTGGCACCCCCATAGAGACTGCCAGAGGACCGGACAACATGCCCCCCGATTTGACACACTGAATTCTGTCTGCAAAGTAGTTGGTGAACCAGGCAAGGCAGTCATTAGAAAAACCGAGGCCACTGACTTTGCCGATAAGAATATGATGATTGACAGAGTCGAAAGCTTTGGCCAGGTCGATGACGACGGCTGCACAGTACTGTCTTTTATCGATGGCGGTTATGATATCGTTTAGAACCTTGAGCGTGGCTGAGGTGCACCCGTGACCGGCTAGAAAACCAGATTGCAGAGTGGAGAAGGTACGGTGTGATTCGAGATGGTTAGTGATGTTTGTTGACTTGGCTTTCGAAGACCTTAGATAGGCAGGGCAGGATGGATATAGGTCTGTAACAGTTTGGGTCCAGGGTGTCTCCCCCTTTGAAGAGAGGGATGACCACGGCAGCTTTCCAATCCTTAGGGATCTCAGACGATATGAAAGAGAGGTTGAACAGGCTGGTAATAGGGGCTTTGACAATGGCGGTGGATAGTTTCAGAAATAGAGGGTCCAGATTGTCATGCCCAGCTGATTTGTATGGGTCCAGGTTTTGCAGCTCTTTCAGATCATCTGCTATCTGGATTTGGGTAAAGGAGAAGCTGGGGAGGCTTGGGCGAGTAGCTGCGGGTGGGGCGGAGCTGTTGGCCGAAGTTGGAGTAGTCAGAAGGAAGGCATGGCCAGCCGTTGAGAAATGCTTGTTGAAGTTTTTGATTATCGTGGATTATCGGTGGTGACCGTGTTACCTAGCCTCTGTGCAGTGGGCAGCTGGGAGGAGGTGCTCTTGTTCTCCATGGACTTTACAGTGTCCCAGAACGTTTTGGAGTTAGAGCTACAGGATTCAAATTTGGCCTTTGCTTTCCTGACTGACTGTGTGTATTGGTTCCTGACTCCCCTGAACAGTTATATATCGCATGGACTATTCGATGCTATTGCAGTCCGCCACAGGATGTTTTTGTGCTGGTCGAGGGCAGTCAGGTCTGGAGTGAACCAAGGGCTATATCTGTTCTTAGTTCTGCATGCTTGTCTAAGATGGTGAGGAAGTTACTTTTAAAGAATCACCAGGCATCCTCAACTGACGGGATGAGGTCAATATCCTTCCAGGATACCCGGGCCAAGTCGATGACAGTGTAGGGTAGGTTCCGTGAAGGATAGGCGTCTAGTGGGGCAATTCTCCACCGAGATCTGTAAGTGACGAAATTCCCAGCCATAGTGGCCGTGAAGCCGGAGGTGTGTGTGTTTGTATGAATGTTTGAACAAGAATTGCCTGTAGTAACAGTAGCAATGAGAGACAGGTTGGTCCAAAATTTTCCATAGGAAAAAGTATTTTGTGTTGAAGAATCTATGCGAAATGCAGGTGAATGGATTCTATCTGGCCAAACATTCCTGGCAAACTCAGAAAACCTATGTGGTCTTATTATGAAATAGACTGACGTTTTATGTCATCTTATTCTGAAATAGATTTTTAGAATGGACAAAAGGGAGGAGGAGTCATGAGGAATTAAAGTTAGATTAGAGTTAAAGTGTGAGTAATTGTTAGTAGAGTTCAAAGAACCGCCCCCCCCCCCACTCAACTGGGCGGCAGGGTAGCCCAGTGGTTAGAGCATTGGACTAGTAACTGAAAGGTTGCAAGTTCAAATCCCCAAGCTGAAGAGGTACAAAATCTGTTGTTCTGCCCTTGAACAGGCAGTTAACCCACTGTTCCTAGGTCGTCATTGAAAATAAGAATTTGTTCTTAACTGACTTGCCTACTAAAATAAAAAAATTAAAATAAAAAAAAAAACTCAAAAGGTGGTGCACAGGATGCTAAAATATTCTTAGAAATATTTAACCTCCACACATTAACAAGTCCAATAGCTCAAATGAATGATAAACACCTTGTTCATCTACCCAGCGAGTCAGATTTCTAAAATGTTTTACGGCAAAAACATAGCACATATGTATATCAAACCACCACAAAGACACATACAATATGTAGCCATTTTTTCAAGCAAAAGATGCAATCACAAACGCAGGATTAAAAGAAAAATAATTCACTAACCTTTTGAAAATCTTCATCAGATGACAGTAATAGGACATGTTACACAATACATTTGTGTTTTTTTCAATAATATGCTATTTATATCCATAAATCTCCGTTTACATTGAGCCATGTTCAAAAAAATGCTACAGTAATGTACGGAGAAATTATAGATAGCTCCGCCAGATAACGCCAGAAAACAGCAATACACATCATAAACTTTGACTAAATATACATGTTCTACATATAGTTAGAAAGATACACTGCTTCTTAATGCAACCGCTGTGTTACATTTATTTTTAACGTTACAGAATTCGTTCACTAGGCAATAATCTGAGGCGGCGCTCAGACGTAAGCAATATTTCTGCGCTATGTTGGAGTCAACAGAAATACAAAATTACAATGTAAATATTCCCTTACCTTTGATGGTCTTCGATCAGAATGTAGTGGAATGAGTCTTACTTACCCAATACATCGTTTGGTTTCAGGTTGTGTGTCTTTGTATTAGCATATGCTAACAGCTTCAGCTGAAATGCACCCAAAATTACTTCTGGTCCCGCACAGTTGCGCATTCAAAATTACATATTATATGTCGACTAAACTGGTCAAACTAAGTGCAGAATCAAGCTTTAGGATGTTATTAACGTACAAAACAATTGGCGATTCAACCGAAAGAACGCAACTCTTCTCAGACGAGCTGGAACAAAGATGCCCTGTGTACAATTGCGCCAGGACGCACAGCTATATTCTCATGACACCTCAGTATTTTACCCGCCAACGGGCCAAAGCTCGCAGGATTTTCTCCATTACTCGCCCTATTGAAAGAACACATCACGCTGAAGACACGGAAACTGTTCCCAGATCCGTAGCTGGTTGGGAAGGGTGGGGGCGATGACGTCAAAGTTGGTCAACTTTCCTGATGAGAGAGAGAGTTTGGGAGAATGGCTGCCCTGTGAGTTCTGCTTTACATACAGACATAATTCGAACGGTTTTAGAAGCTTTAGAGTGTTTTCTATTCAATAATAATTATTATATGCATATATTAGCAATTTTTGACAGATTTTTTTCTGTTTACTATGGGCACGCAATTCCTCCAAAGGGGGCAGTATTGTGCATAGCCTTAACAGGTTTTAACATTTTGGTTTATTAGCCACTGTGGCAGGTAGCTTAGAATTTATACCAGCCACACATTTATTATCCATAATAACACCAAAACTCACAATAAAACAACGTTTTCTCAATTTTGTTTTTTCAGGTTTCGTATTTCCCTAATTTTTTCCAGGGCTTCACTCTCAAAATCAAGTCCACAACATGCTTAATCCACATCAGGAGACCACTTTTCAGGTTATGGTAGACAAATTACAAGATTATGTTTTCATACCGTTTATGCATCACACAAGGTTTGATGAGTACTCTCTCATCTGTGTCTGCGACACTGAGTTGGGCCTCTTGGGATTGGTAATAGAACCTACAGCCTGCATTCCATTGCATGATTAGTAGCTGTATGTTAAGGGCGGCGAAACTGAGAAGATAACGGAATCCTGGCGTAATGTAAATCTTGCTGTCTGTTGCTTGATATCACAATGTACCTTTGTATAATTCTTGTCGTGGAAATTTCCTCTATTTACCAAATCATGAGCGCAAACCACACACAAGTCAGAGTTAGTTATCAAAGTCCATCTTTAATTATATCAGCTCTATCACAAACCCTGTGACTCTCAGATCAATTCAGTGTCTATCAATGAATTCTCTGAGAGTCACAGGGTTTGTGATAGAGCTGATATAATTAAAGATGGACTTTGATAACTAACTCTGACTTGTGTGTGCATAATTCATTGTTCAGCTTTGTCTCCTTTCTCAAACTCAGAACCATAAACCAACCCTCCATATCAACAGGCATATATCAAATTGTCATTTAGATACAACCAATTCTAAATACAACCAATCCTGGACAAAGTCACGGAGAGCATAGAATGATTCCAGACACTGTCATCCTCCTTTCCCCGATGGGAAAAGTATGGCGTGACTGGCACACCGTCACAGTGGAGCAAAAGATATGTTTACACATGATGACCCCTTGACCTCTCGGCAACACACTTCAGCTGTAACCTGAATCTGCTCATTGAGCTCTCGGCAACACACTTCAGAGTGTGGGGTTGACCAGCTTCATTATTGCAATAATCGATATTAAAGATTGTTTGAAGAAATAAAAAAAGTATCTCTTTTGAATCAGACACATTCCACAACAAGGTCTGGGGAAGAAATTAAAACCATTTTAGAGGGTATCGTTGTACTTTCATTTCAATTTTGCACCTCAAGAGACTGGCTGGTGGTATTTCTATACTGCATGCGCAATAGCAAGGTCGGGACCCTGGTAATTTATTTCATTATTATCAATTTTTTTGGGGGGGGGGTCTCAAATTACTGATGAGCGTTTTCAATGACAGCCTCAGAACAGTGTGTTAACTGCCTTGTTCAGGGGCAGAACAACAGCTTTGCACCTTGGGGATTTGATCTTGCAACCATGCGGGTACAAGTCCAACACTCTAGCCACTAGGCTACCTGCAACCCCAACAGTAAAATAGTAGAATACAAGGTGCAATTTCGGAACTTAGTTGTGCATTAATTCCATCACTATCAGGAAACCGGACCCAGAATGATGCACAACAACAAAGGATGTCCAACCAACTCTCTTCTGGAGAGAGTTTGCTGCACTGAAAGTAAAGGGGCTGAATAATTTTGCACGCCCAATTTTTCAGTTTTTGATTTGTTAAAAAAGTTTGAAATATCCAATAAATGTCGTTCCACTTCATGATTGTGTCCCACTTGTTGTTGATTCTTCACAAAACAATACAGTTTTATATCTTTATGTTTAAAGCCTAAAATGTGGCAAAAGGTCGCAAAGTTCAAGGGGGCCGAATACTTTCGCAAGGCACTGTATATATACCAAACATCTCACTCCAAATCAATGCATGTGCATGTTTCCTGATGTCATTCTGGTATGAAGCCAATCCCCATCCTTATCCTACCTCCACCCTGATCCTACCCATCACCTGTCCCCATCTGCTCACCTTTTGTGAGTACACCTCATCCAAATGCATCATTACACCCGTAGCTGGCTCAGGTTGGGTTTGTGGTTTGTCACTGTGTGAGTGAGTGGGAGTCAGTATAGGCACACTAGCGATGCGGTATAGTGTGGAAGTGGCTGCTGGGAGTCAAACCTAATGCACTATGAAAGAAATCAGAGCTGTCAGGACCACTGTGACCAAGAGGCATAGACTGCATCTATCCAGCCAAACCCACAGAGAGGGATAGAAATAGGAATTGAGTGAGAGAAAGAGAGAGAGGGGGAGTCAACAAAGAGTGAGGAGGCAAGAGGGAGCGAAACCCTCCTAGAGAGGGAAGATAGAGTGGAGGGGATAACAGACTTCCACAGAGGATGGGAGAGATGAGGAGAGGGGAAAGAGGGGGGGTATAGATGAGGAAGAGACAGAAACCCACACAGTGCAGAGGAAAGTTGAGTGGACAGGGACAAGCATTACTGCCAAGTCCACACAGAGAGAAAGGGATGTGGAGAGAGGTAAGAATTAATTATTAAAACCCCACTGAGAAAGGGAGAGAGAAAGAGAGAGAGTGCTCCCAGCTAAACCTTCACATAGAAGGAGAGGATGATAAATATCTTAGGGGAGTAGGGAGAATAGGAGGAGAGAGTGAGAGAGAGAATGATCTCATGTCACCAATATAGAGCTTCTTTTTTGTACTTATTAAAGCAAAATGCTTTTCAGATAACCACATTATTATTACTATTTGTATCTATTTATTTTAATTATATTATTATTTTCAAAATCTCTTGTAATATACAGTATATACTATGATCATAAAATATAAACGTAAAGTGTTGGTACCATGTTTCATGAGCTGAAATAAGAGATCCCAGAAATGTTCCATCTCTCAAGTATTGTGCACAAATTTGTTACCATTCCTGTTTGTCAGCATTTCTCCTTTGCCAAGATAATCCATCAACCTGACAGGTGTCGCATATCAAGAAGCTGATTAAAAAGCACGATCATTACACTGGTGCACATGTGCTGGGGACAATAAAAAGCCACTGTAAAATGTGCAGTTTTGCCACAGATGTCTCAAGTTTTGAGGGACCGTGAAATTGGCATACTGAGAGCTGTTGCCAGAGAATTTAATGTTAATTTCTCTACCGTAAGCCGCCTCCAACCGGCCACACATCCGCAGACCACATGAATGGCGTCGTGTGGGCAAGTGGTTTGCTAATGACAACGTTGTGAACAGAGTGACCCATGGTGGCGGCAAGGTAATGGACAAAATCTACGGACCACGAACACAATTGTATTTTATCAATGGCAATTTGAATGCACAGAGATACTGTGAAGAGATTTGTATATTTTTTTCACCTTTATTTAACAATGTAGACCAGTTGAGAACAAGTTCTCATTTACAACTGCGACCTGGCCAAGATAAAGCAAAGCAGTGCGATGAAAACAACAACACAGAGTTACACAAACAAACGTACAGTCAATAACACAATAGAAAAATATATGGACAGTGTGTGCAAATGTAGAAGAGTAGGGAGGTAAGGCAATAAATAGGCTATAGATGCAAAATAATTACAATTTAGCATTAACACTGGAGTGATGTATGGCCCCATATGGCCCCATGTGTACGGCCCCATGTGTATGGCCCCATGTGTACGGCCCCATGTGTCAAATATCTGTGCACAATTCCTGGAAGCTGAAAAAGTCCCAGTTCTTCCATGACCTACACACTCACCTGAGATGTCACCCATTGACCATGTTTGGGCTGCTCTGGATTGAAGTTTACGACAATGTGTTCGAGGTCCAGCCAATATTCAGCAACTTCGCACAGCCATTGAATAGGAGTGGGGCAACATTCCAAAGGCCACAATGAACAGCCTGATAAACTCTATGCAAAGGAGATGTGTTGCACTGTATGAGGTAAATGATGGTCACACCAGATACTGACTGGTTTTCTGATGTTTTTAAGGTCTCTGTGACCAACAGATGCATATCTGTATTACCAGTCATGTGAAGTCCATAATCACAATCATCCAAATGAAGGAGGTCTATAGTATAATAACAATAATACACCCATAGTGATTGATTGCACACACATTGAAACAAAAATATCACAAAGTTAATCTCATACAGATGTTACTTATTTCAGAGAATACAGTTCCTGGAAATGAAGTGGTCAAGATCACACAAAAAAGGACAGGCAAATGCAAAGCAGGCATGCCGCAAGACTAAAAGCCATCAAAACCAAGTAAATTGTCATCCTATAGATTGGAATTACACATACTGTATATATAAATTGTGGCAAACCTCTTCAAGGTTAGGAGCGTTTGTCACAAACTAAGTGGTAAACTGTCACCAAATCACCCAAGAATGAGAGTTCTTTCGAACAGGACAGTACCTGTGTGTTTGTTTCTTCGTCCTGGTCCACCCAGGCCGTAGGCGAGGTCAAGGATAGCAGGGTTCGGTACACGAATCGGGTTCTCAGTAGGTACAGGCCCAAACGCCAACAGGTAAGTCCAAAACAGTCCAGCTCATACACGGTAAATCCAGCCAATCTCTATTGTCTCTTTCTCTATTGTTCATAGATCCTTCCAGCACTCTCTTCTCCTCTTCCTGGTTTTTCTTGACCCTTTATCTGTGGGTTGGCTCCACCTTCTGAGGGTTCCCCTTGCTTCTGGGACTTGTAGTTTTGGTGGTCGGCCATTTTGTGATCTGTAGTTCTGACAGGGGTGGCCATTTTAGTGATCGGGCAGAGCCCGTTTATTAGTTCTGCTCTCACATATCTGCCATTTACCACTCGACCCCCTTCTTTGCCACAAAATGTACTGTATAAACAAACAGTGCCTATAGAAAGTATAAATCCCCTTTCGATTTCTTCACATTTTGTGTTACAAAATGGGATCAAAATTGATTTGTATTTTTTTGTCAACGATCTACACAAAATACTCTGTCAAAGTGGGAAAACAAATTATATTGGGTTGATTATACCTCGATACCTAGGTTTATGGGTATTATGACCAGAGGTGCAACTTTGGTTTTAGAAGTGGAGGGAACATAACCTAGCAGGGATATGTGCTTAACTTTTCTTATGCTTTAAGCTCGCTGTTTGATTAAATAATGAAGACACATAAATGACTCAAGAGGGATCCAGAGATCAAGATAGCTTAACCAGAAGGAAAAAACTGTTCCCAGTCCCCCTTCTCCCACTGCTGGCCTTCTTCTGCCGTTATGCTCCTGAAGTTGCTGGTAATAGGCTACACCAGCGGTCGGCAACCTTTTCCATTTGGAGTGCCAATTAATCTTGCCATTTCAACCAATCTGCATGCCAGTTATGATTTTCATATGCACATTTTCGTGAAACATTTTTAAGTCTTTGTATCTCAAAATCACTGTAGGTGGTTAATCTACATTCTATCTAAAACCACATGAACATTAAACAAATCTAATAGTAACTTTCATTGCCATTGCCAACTATGTAATAATACATAAGGTCAACACATAAAAACATTTCAGCCTACACATAGAAAATATCCTGATTAAAATAAATATCCTATGAATCACATTGGCAAAAATATTCAGGGCCCTCAGAGTTTCCCACACCAGTGAGCTTGGTACAGACACAGCTGTAGGTTATTTGTGCAAGGGATACGAAGTAATCAGGTATTTTATGACTTTTTCACTGGATCAGAGCATTACAGTTTTCCCGTCATGCCGAGTGGTTATCAAAAAGGAGAGATCTGGAAATATTGTTCAAATACATTGAGGAAATATTGTCATTCTCAATTGGTTCTAAAAGCATCCTTATTTTACTTGCTGTTTGAGGTGACAAAAATTACTTTGAGGAGCTCCACAGCTCCCCAGCCAGCACAGAACATTCCTGTAACGTTCCCTAAAGGTTCTGGGAACGTTGTGGGAAATTATTTTTCTAAGTAGCAAAGGAGAACCTTTAGAGAACATTCCATTTTTGGTAAGGTAGGAACATTGTTTTGAGAACATTGAAATTACTTATTTTTTGTTGAATTGGAACTTTTATGTAACGTTCCCCTGTGGTTCCCGTTCAGTTGTTGGAAGAAAACATGTTTTCAGCTCTCCTTTACAATGTATTTACAAGACAAACGTTCATGTGACACCTTGGTTACCATAGCAACTGTTGACAGTTGGGGAAATGGCTGCTAGTCAGATTAGCTTGTTTTAAGTATTACTAATATTACTATTTTGACAGGTAAAGAGTCAGAGAAATATGCCAAAACTGCAACACGTATGTATATTTTAGGGGGTATTATAGTTATTTTTGAATGTGTTGTGTATGTTGTGTATGTTGTAGCTTAGCTAGCATGTTCTCCAACTGTATTGGCTGCTAGCTAGGTCTGACCTTGTTTCCATGGAGAATGACAAATGAGGTCTGATAGCCCTCTCGCTATATTATCATTTGAGTATTTTGAAATGGGTGGTGATAGATTTGATTTATTGAATGACGAGGCTACATGGCTAGTAACTGACGATAGTAACCAAGTCACGTGACCCGTCATGTGTAAATAAGGAAGTGATTGCAATTCAATAGTAAAGAGAGGTTTAAAACAATTGTTCAATGGGATATCACATTATTTCCACTGAAATGCATTAGAAATTAATTAAATTGGTCACAATTGAATAACAAAACATTTAATTAAATAGAATTAGATTCTTTTAACTTCTTGCGTCGAGCAATCCTGGATCCGGGATTCTATTTATAGCCTAAAGCTCATTAGCATAACGCAACGTTAACTACTCATGAAAATTGCAAATGAAATGAAATAAATATATTTGCTCTCAAGCTTAGACTTTTGTTAACAACACTGTCATCTCAGATTTTCAAAATATGCTTTTCAACCATAGCTAAACAAGCATTTGTGTAAGAGTGTTGATAGCTAGCATAGCTATAAGCCTAGAATTCAGCCAGCAACATTTTCACAAAAACAAGAAAATCATTCAAATAAAATCATTTACCTTTGGATAACTTCAGATGTTTTCAATGAGGAGACTCTCAGTTAGATAGCAAATGTTCAGTTTTTCAAAAAAAATATTATTTGCCTAGGACAAATCGCTCCGTTTTGTTCACGTTTGGCTATGAAAAAAACCTGTATCTAGTTATAGCCTCAAGCTCATTAGCATAACGTAACGTTAACTATTTATGAAAATCGCAAATGAAATGAAATGAATGTGCTAGCTCTCAAGCTTAGCCATTTCTTAACAACACTGTCATCTCAGATTTTCAAAATATGCTTTTGAACCATAGCAAAACAAGCATTTGTGATAGCTAGCATAGCATTTAGCGTAGCATAAAGCTCCGTTTTGTACATCACGTTTGGGTACCAAAAAAACCCGAAAATTCAGTCATCAAAACGGCGAACTGTTTTCCAAATTAACTCCATAATATCGACTGAAACACGGCAAACGCTGTTTAGAATCAATCCTCAATGTGTTTTTCACATATCTCTTCATTGGTATATCGTTCGTGGTAGTCTCCTTTCTCCGGTGAATCGCTTGGAAAAAGACGTGCAGTTGAAGATGACGCACCAATTTCGACGGAGGACACCGGGCGGACACCTGGCAAATGTAGTCTCTTATGGTCAATCTTCCAATGATATGCCTACAAATACGTCACAATGCTGCAGACACCTTGGGGAAACGATAGATAGGGCAGGCTCATTCCTGTCGCATTCACAGCCATATAAGGAGACAATGACAAACAGAGCCTCAAAAATCCTGCTCATTTCCTGGTTGCTGTTTCATCTTGGTTTTGCCTGTCGCTTCTGTTCTGATGCACTCACAGACAATATCTTTGCAGTTCTGGAAACGTCAGAGTGTTTTCTTTCCAAAGCTATCAATTATATGCATAGTCGAGCATCTTTTTGTGACAAAATATTGCGCTTAAAACGGGCACGTCTTTTTATCCAAAAATGAAATAGCGCACCCATAGATTCAACAGGTTAACATCAGTTTCTGTTTTACTTTTAGCTTGGACAGTTCCCCAACCTGCACCATGTGAGTTATCTTCTAGCCACTGTAATTCTCTACCTTGTATTTGACACAGTTTAGCAGAAGGCCACGACAGAGTTGATATGTCCATCTTGGTCATTTTGTATCCTCTTGTCCTTTAAAAAGACCAGGCTCACACGAGTACTCTGGTGGGCCATGTGAATAACTTTCCTGCTGCCCTTGCTCGGATGACTTTTCATGCCAGTCTGCTGTGGGGGAACCACTCCAAATCTCTCTGGGTCCTCATTGACTCTGGGGCTGATGAGAGCATTTTGGAGGCTATCCTGGCTTCCGAGCTGAATATCCTCACTCAGCCCCTCTCCACCCCCATGGATGTTAGAGTGCTGGACGGGCGCTCTATAGGCCGGGTCACTCATAATACCACTCCCATCAACCTTAGGGTGTCAGGGAATCACAGTGAGACTATTGGGGTGGCAGGGTAGCCTAGTGTTTAGGGCGTTGGACTAGTAACCGAAAGGTTGCAAGTTCAAATCCCGAGCTGACAAGGTACAAATCTGTCGTTCTGCCCCTGGACAGGAAGTTAACCCACTGTTCCTAGGCCGTCATTGAAAATAAGAATTTGTTCTTAACTGACTTGCCTAGTTAAATAAAGGTAAAATTCAATTCAATTCCTGCTCATCAAGTCTCCTCAGACTCCTGTGTTTTTGGGATTCTCCTGGCTCCAGTGACACAATCCGTTCATCAACTGGTCTACTGCTGCCATCAAGGCCTGAAGCCCGTTCTGCCACGCCCATTGTCTGAAATTGCCCTGGAAGGCTCAGAAGGTGCCCCGGCCCTCTCCATCATTCCCAAAGAGTACCAGGACCTTTGGGAGGTATTCAACAAAGCCCAGGCCACATCAACCATATGACTGCGGGATTGACCTTCTCCCTCGCATCACTCCACCCCCGGGATGACTGTACTCGCCGTCGGGACCGGAGATCAAGGCTATGGACACCTACTTTGGGGACTCCCTAGCTGCAGGATTTATACGTCTTTAGTTATCTCCCGCCGGCGCAGGGTTCTTCTTTGTGGAGAAGAAGGACAAGAACCTGCACCCGTGCATCGACTACCAGAGACTCAAAGACATAGCGTTGAAAACCGCTACCCACTACCACTCATCTCCTCGGCCACTGTATTTTCCAAGCTGGATCTATGGAATGCCTACCACCTGGTGCAGATACAGGAGGGGGATGACTGGAAGACCACTTTCAATGCGGCCAGTGGCCACTACGAGTATTTGGTCATGCCGTTTGGCCTCACCAATGCCCCTGCTGTGTTGCAGGCTCTGGTATATTATGTTCTCCATGACATGTTGAACTGGTTCATCTTCGTCTACTTTGATGACATCCTCTTCTTCTCCCGCTCCCCCCAAGAACATGTGCGCCAAGTCCGACAGGTTCTTCAACACCTCCTGGAGAACCAGCTGTTTGTTAAGGCAGAGAAGTGCAAGTTCCATCGCTCCACCATAACCTTTCTGGGGTACATCACCACTGGGAGTGTCCAGATGGATCCTGGGAAGGTGAGAGCAGTGGTGGATTGGCCCCAGCCTTTGTCTAGTGTGCAGCTGCAATGTTTCCTGGGGTTCGCCAACTTCTATCGCAGCTTCACCCGGTGTTACAGCACCCTGGATTCCACCCTGTCAGCACTCACTTCTCCCAAGGTTCCGTTCACGTGGTTCCCTGCTGGTGACCAGTCGTTCCGGGACCTGAAACACCGCTTCACCACTGCTCCCATCCTGATTCATCCTGACCCTTCCTGTCAGTTCATGGTGGAGGCCTATGTGTCTGATGTAGGAGTGGGGGCGGTCCTGACCCAGCGTTCTGCCCTGGACCTGAAGCTACATCCCTGGGCCTTCTTCTCCCATCATCTCAACACCACAGAGAAAAACTAAGATGTGGGAAATTGTGAGCTTCTCGCAGTGAAGATGGCATTGGAGGAATGGAGGCACTGGCTGGAAGGGGCGGAATACCCGTTCATCGTATGGACTGATGACAAAAATCTGGAGTATCTCCGCACCGCCAAAAGTCTCAACTCCGGCTATTACCCCAGAGCCTGGAGACCATTGGTAAAATAGTGTGTGAGTTTAACTATAGCTAACCCATTACTCTTCTATTAATACATTTTTTAATTTCACATGAGCAAGAGAGAAATAGTAGGTAGCTCAATATATATACAGTATCAGTTAAAAGTTTGGACACCTACTCATGCAGAGAGGAATGTGTCAGTTTTGATTGAAGAGAAGGAATGTGACGTAGACCCCAGAAGTCTGCAGACTACAGGGATGAGTCCATATACACTAACTATAGCAGGACACGTGTTAAGCGGAGCGACACAGGAACCCAAGAGCAGACTCAGATGAGGAAACAGGGATGAATGAAGCAAAATATGTATTGTTGCACAGGGAGATATGGAGTGCAGATTGGATGAGTTGCAGAAATCGGATGAGTTGCAGAAAAATCAGATGTGGAGACTGAGGTTGGAGGTAGCTGAGTAAAACAGGGTAAACAGGTCCTGAGGGAAATCCAAGGTAGTGGTGGTGAGTAAAATCCAGAGCAAGGTAGTTGGGTGGTGAGATGTGGAACAGGAGACAGAGACAGAGCTAGGTAAACAATGAACCATAATCCCAACTCATGATGCCCCTACCCTGCATGAATCTGATGGTAGCTAACCAACCAGATTCAATGTTAGCGATCTTACATTAGGCTATATCTAGCCAAGCAAATGGCTCTGAGACATAAATAATAAAATCCTACACGTAACGTTAGCTAGCGAGATAGCCAGCTAACATTAGCTAAATAGCTAACCATACACTTTAACTTGAAATTAAAACACCATGTCAAAATTAGAAATGTGTAATATCTAGGCTATCTTACCAGTATACATCATGGTTGGATGCTTCTCACTGTCACGGATGCCATGGTTGCCCTTAGTTTGAAGGCGTAATCCAAAAACAGGTGTTTTCTCCATCTCTTTAGCTATCATACTCTAATTCCACTGATTTCAAAACTTGGTCCTCCAGAAAGTGGAGAGCCACACTTATGCAGTTCTACTAAGCAATACATTTCTTTTTAAAGCCGCGTTAGAAAGGATTACCACACATACTAACCAGATTTTCTGAAACGGGTTACATATGTGGTAACTCCTTCAAGACTTTTGGAAAAGCATTGCAGTTGAAACTGGTTGAGAGAATGCCAAGAGTGTGCAAAACTGTCATCAAGGCAGAGGGTGGCTACTTTGAAGAATCTTAGATATCAAATACATTTTGATTTGTTTAACACTTTTTTGGTTACTACATGATTCCATATGTGTTATTTCATAGTTTTGATGTCTCCACTATTATTCTACAATGGAGAACATAACAAAAATAAATAAAAACCATTGAATGAGTAGGTGTGTCCAAACTTTTGACTGGTACTGTATGTGTTATTTCAATCTATAGGACGACGACTTACTTGGTTTTGATGGCTTTTAGTCTTTGCCTGTCAATTTTTGTGTGATATTGACAGCTTCTTTTCCAGGAACTGTATTCTCTGAAAAAAGTAACATCTGTATGAGACTAACTTTGTGATGTTTTTGTTTCAATGTGTTGGATTCTGCTAATTGTGCACAACTTCTGTATAACTTACTAAAAATGCTATTACAATAAGGTTTATATTCTTAGACTACAATTAGGCTATGGAAATGTTAGGATTATTTTGCTATTACTGTAGCCTACTCCTGACCAGTCATGTTGTACAGTGCCTGAGTGGCGCAGCAGTCTAAGACACTGCATCACAGTGTAAACTGCGTTGCAACAGATGCTGGTTCAATACCTGTGCCGGCCTCGACCGGGAGCCCGTAAGGTGACAGTGGGATTTTGGTTTCTCTCCCTCTAAAAACAGAAATAAATCATTAAAAATAACAAACTGGCTTTATTTACAAATTAGTAACAATGTCTCACCCCATGTTCAAGAATGGCCTTATTCTCGCTCACTTTAAGTTATTTAAAAACTAAATCATCATCAAAATATAGTTAATTTTAAACAAAAAGTGATTCTTATATTATTATCATTATTAATTCATTTAGAATGATATAAAAGCCCCTTAGATATTCTCACAGATCAGATTTGCCCTAACGAAATATGCCCTTAAAAATTCATTTAAAATCCTCCCAAAAATGTTTAGATATACTGTAGGTCTACCGTAGGCGCTTGAGTCTCACTAGTGTTGAGTAATGTGCTGTTAAAAGTTGTGTAGGTCTTATTTATTTAAAAAGCATATTGAAGTTAGAGGCAATAGGATTTGAAGCAATATGGTCAACTGTGGTCAACTGTTTCAGCACCATTTTGCGCTGCTCTGAGACAAGCATGGGGACTGATCTTGATAAATCAATTACATTTTTCTATTCACTGAATCTCCATTTAGGTTTGGGTTAGACTACAATTAGGGTGTGCAAATGTTATGCTCTGAGTACTGTAGCCTACTCCGGACCGTCCCGTTGTACAGCACCATATTTTCCGTTCCATCCTAATGGAAACCCTGAGGGTTTCGTTGTTCCTTTTTCTTGGAATATTAATCTAATTAATTAAGCTAAATTTCTCAGGAAGGAAATCCTTGCCCTGAGCTCATCAACTTTATTTTCCAGAGACTGAACAGTAGTGAGTAAAATACTCTGAAGAGGTGGGTGGTGTGTGTGCGCTTCCTGAGTTGGACTAAAAGTCCCATCCAATTACCGCCGGCGGTGTTTTGGAACAGCCTCTGGAATCAGTTCAATTGCCCTGGGGACAAAGGATCCAGTTCGGGAAAGTTGGGCTCCTGGATGTCATGCTGGTGAGATACCAACACTCTGATATCCAAAAATTCTTCCTGGTTGTATGTAATAACACAACAAAAATTACTGGGCTAATAATGTAAGAAATAACACTTTAAAAAATGTCCTTAGAGCTAGGAGCCCTATCCGTCGGCGACATCTTCCTGTAATGTATCGTAATCTTTGAAAAAGTTCCCAGAACTTCCCACAACAATGTGTTTTAAACAGGGGCAGAACTTTGGTTTTAGAAGTGGGGGGGAAATAATTGTTTATTTTTTTATTACATTTTTTAGGAAGAAAATCAGCTTTAATATTGCAGATAGATTGTGGCCTCCAACAATGTCATAGATATATTGAAAATATATATATATTTTCCTCTATTATATTCTCCTAACCCTACTATCCTTCCCCTATTGGAGTAAACGAATGGACAACAACACTTAGGCTTCTACTTCCATCTTATGCATACTATATACTTTAAGGGCACAGTATATTTTACAATAGTTATCTTTTGTTTGTTTATAGTCCCATCCTTCAGGTCCACTCAACCCCTCCCATAAATCTTTGAACCCCATCCAGTGAACCCCAACCCCATTTCTACTTGCCACATTTTTCAGCTGTGCTGTGACGTTTCACATAACCTGAACCTTTCCATTCTCATAGATTCTACATATTGTAAAAAAAAAATTTAAATACATTTTTGTTAAGAGTATTATTATATTGATCGATTTTACTTTTACTTTTTAAATCACCCAGCAGCACTATTTGCAGAGGAGAACATAACCTGGCGTGGGCCTGGGGGTTCTCCCATTTCCTGCATTTTCTTCACAATCCAATATGACCCTTGGTCCTTCTAGCCATCTCTATTTAGAACAAAAAAAATAAAGCAAAAATGCCCAGTGTCACGCCCTGACCTTAGTATTCTTTGTTTTCATTATTATTTTGGTTAGGTCAGGGTTTGACAAGGGGTGGTTTGTTGTGTTTTGTCCTGTCTATGGTTTTTGTATGTTTATGGGTTTGTTTACTAGTCTAGGTGTTTTGCATGTCTATGGTTGCCTAGATTGGTCCTCAATTAGAGGTAGCTGTTTATCGTTGTCTCTGATTGGGAACCATATTTACGCAGCCATATTCCTTGGGTAATTTGTGGGTGATTGTCTGTGTTAGTTGCCTGTGTCTGCACTTATCTTATACAGCTTCACGTTCGTTTTGTTGTTTTTGTATTGTTCGTTGAGTGTTCTTCCTTCATTAAAGAAGATGCATTCATCTCACGCTGCACCTTGGTCTCATCCATACAACGAACGTGACACACAGTCATTAAGCTAGGTAAGAGATTATTACTGTCACGGCTTTCGTTCTGGGAAGGAGGAGCGGACCAAAATGTAGCGTGATTGTTATTCATTTTATTTTAATAAAGAACTATACACGATTAAACTAACAAAATAACAAACGTGCGAAAACAGCCCTATCTGGTGCAAAACACAGAGACAGCGAAAATCACCCACAAATACACAGTGAAACCCAGGCTACCTAAATATGGTTCCCAATCAGAGACAATGACTAACACCTGCCTCTGATTGAGAACCATATCAGGCCAGACATAGAAATAGACAAACAAGACATCCAACATAGAATGCCAACTCAGATCACACCCTGACCAACCAAACATAGAAACATACAAAGTAAACTATGGTCAGGGTGTGACAGAACCCCCCCCCCCCCCCAAGGTGCGGACTCCGGCCGCAAAACCTGAACCTATCGGGGAGGGTCTGGGAGGGCACCTTTACCCGGTGGCGGCTCTGGTGCTGGACGTGGCCCCCACTTCACCGTAGTCTTCCCCCACCTTGTCCGCTTCCGTGACCTCCTAGCCACGGCAACCCTACTTAATAACAAGGGACAGAGGGGCAGCTCGGGACAGAGGGGCAGCTCGGGACAGAGGGGCAGCTCGGGACAGAGGGGCAGCTCGGGACAGTTTCATCAGACCAGAGGACATTTCTCCAAAAAGTATGATCTTTTTATGGCGGTTTTGGAGCAGTGGCTTCTTTCTTGCTGAGTGGCCTTTCAGGTTATATCGATATAGGACTTGTTTGACTGTGGATATAGATACTTTTGTACCTGTTTCCACCAGCATCTTCACAAGGTCCTTTGCTGTTGATCTGGGATTGATTTGCACTTTTCGCACCATCATCTCTAGGAGACAGAATGCATGTCTTTCCTGAGCGGTATGACAGCTGCGTGGTCCCATGGTGTTTATACGTGTGTGCTATTGTTTGTACAGATGAATGTGGTACCTTCAGATGTTTGGAAATTGCTCCCAAGGATGTGCCAGACTTGTGGAGGTCTTGGCTGATTTCTTTTCATTTTCCCATGATGTCAAGCAAAGACGCACTGAGTTTGAAGGTAGGCCTTCAAATACATCCACAGGTACACCTCCAATTGACTCAAAGTATGTAATTTTAGCCTATCAGAAGCTTCTAAAGCCATGACATAATTTTCTGGAATTTTCCAAGCTGTTTAAAGGCACAGTCAACCTAGTGTATGTAAACTTCTGACCCACTGGATTTGGGATACAGTGAATGTTAAGTTAAATAATCTGTCTGTAAATAATTGTTGGAAGAATTACTTGTGTTATGCACAAAGTAGATGTCCTAGCCGACTTGCCAAAACAAAGAAATTTGTGAAGTGGTTGAAAAATGAGTTTTAATGACTCCAACCTAAGTGTATGTAAACTTCCGACTTCAACTGTAGCTGGGTTACCCCGTCCTGCCACTAGGGGCCCACAGCCCTGTAGCGCCCCCAACCAACACACCCCACTCGGCTTTAGGATCTGAGTGAAACATTCAATATTTGTTTCAGGTGTGTTATGCCAAAGCCAGTGACAACAGTAAAGCAGACCCCCAGAGCCAGGACTGAGCAGCCCAGCAGCTAGGGATTGCCTAAGTAGGTATCTCCCCTGACTTGGGTATGTTTTCAATACAGACTCCTTTTGTCCTACAGTATTCCATATAAGGCATCCAGACCTTATGATAGTTGCACAGTATACCCTTAATCTTAAAACAAATCTAGTGATACTGTAACTTGACCAACAGAAAAAAGAGCTGTGCTGCCTTGTTCATTGACCTGTCAAAGGCATTCGACATGGTTGATCATTCTGTTTTGCTGAAGAAAATATCAAGAATTGGCCTGGGATATACAGCCTGTTGGTTTCAGATTTACCTTATAGCAACAGAACTTCGGCCATCCTGATAGTTGGGGTTAAATCCGCAGGGTTCAATTTTGGGTCCATTGTTTACTTTGTTTATTAATGACATAAGAAACCATGTTGATACTTGTATGCAGATGACACAGTTTTGTATTCCTGTGCCACCTCAGTGCAGCAGGCCATTTATGAACTTCAGCATGACTTTGATTCAATTCATTAATCACTTACAGATCTTAAATTAGTGTTAAATACAAGTAAAACCAAGCTCATGCTGTTCTGTAGGTCACAAAATGTTGACCCTGAGGACCTACATATTTGCGCTATAAATGGGAGCTCAAATTGAGCTTGTTTTTCAATATAAGTACCTGAGTGTCTGGATTGATGACAAGTTGTCCTTCATAACGCATATAAAATTATGACTAAAAAGCTAAGATTGTTTTTTATATCGAAATAAATCATGCCTTGTCTTAAAATATGAGAAAGATTGTTCAAACAACGCTTCTCCCTGTTTTTGATTTTGGTGATATTGTTTACATGCATGCGTCAACCTCTGTTTTAAAACCCTTGGACTCAGTCTACCATTCAGCAATTCATTTTAACACAAGGGACAATTTTAGGACTCATCATTGTAGTCTGTATAAATGTGAATGAACCTCTCTGTCTGTAAGAATCAAATCAAATGTATTTATATAGCCCTTTGTACATCAGCTGATATCTCAAAGTGCTGTACAGAAACCCAGCCTAAAACCCCAAACAGCAAGCAATACAGGTGTAGAAGCACGATGGCTAGGAAAAACTCCCTAGAAAGGTCAAAACCTAGATAGGAACCAGGCTATGAGGGGTGGCCAATCCTCTTCTGGCTGTGCCAGGTAGAGATTATAACAGAACATGGCCAAGATGTTCAAATGTTCATAAATGACCAGCATGGTCAAATAATAATAATCACAGGCAGAACAGTCGAAACTGGAGCAGCAGCACGGCAAGGTGGACTGGGGACAGCAAGGAGTCATCATGCCTGGTAGTGCTGAGGCATGGTTCTAGGGCTCAGGTCCTCAGAGAGAGAGAAAGAAAGAGAGAATTAAGAGAGAGCATACTTAAATTCACACAGGACACCGGATAAGACAGGAGAAGAACTCTAGATATAACAAACTGACCCTAGCCCCCCGACACAAACTACTGCAGCATAAATACTGGAGGCTGAGACAGGAGGGGTCAGGTGACACTGTGGCCCCATCCGATGATACTCCCGGAGAGGGCCAAACAGGAAGGATATAACCCCACCCACTTTGCCAAAGCACAGCCCCCACACCACTAGAGGGATATCTTCAACCACCAACTTACCATCCTGAGACATGACCGAGTATAGCCCACAAAGATCTCTGCCACGGCACAAGCCAAGGGGGGGGCGCCAACCCAGACAGGAAGATCACATCAATGACGCACCCCTCCTAGGGACAGCATGAAAGAGCACCAGTGAGCCAGTGACTCAGCCCCTGTAATAGGGTTAGAGGCAGAGAATCCCAGTGGAAAGAGGGGAGCCGGCCAGGCAGAGACAGCAAGAAGAGAGCTGCATTCTCATTTATTTTGCAATATTACAGAAACTCCCTCCATATGTAACATCATTAATTAGGATAAGAATCATAAGTTACCAAACCCGTTCACAGGAATGGATAACACTAGAAATCCCTCCAGTCTCCACAGTGTAATGAATACTCAGGGAGAAAAGGGTGTAGATTCACACACAGAGCGCGGCAGATGTTAATTTCACCTTTGCAGAAGGCAGAAATCGTGGTCACAGGCAGGCACTTGTCAAACACAGGTAGGCAAACAGGCAGGTGAATCAAAACGAGGACTGAAGGCTTTAACTGGTTCTCACAAACGAGTTAGGAAAAGGCTTAGTAGAGTCAAAATGAACAATACCGCACAAAGGCACAAACAGAATGAACTGAACTAAGTAAGGAGCTGATGAGACCAGGTGAGTAACTAACACACGTGAAATCAATGAACAAAAATGAAAGACAGGGCTACTTTCAAGAACACAAAGTTACAGGACTACGTTCAAGAACATAACAAAACAGAATACAAGGTTGACTAAGGAAATAAATACAGAACCTTCCACACAGATTTGGGAAAATCTGTGTTTAGTTTTTTTGCCCCTAATTTGTGGAACAATCTGCAGAGCTCACGGCAGTTAGATGTGCTGGTGCCACTCAGGCAGTTTAAAACCTCTTGCGACGTGCAATCCCGTATCCGGGAGCGTAATCATAGCCTCAAAAGCATTAGCATAACGCAGCGGACATAAATACCCCTAGAAACCTTTCCTATTCATGAAAATCGCAAATGAAATGAAATAAATATATTCAAACAGAAGCTTAGCCTTTTGTTGACAACACTGTCATCTCAGATTTTCAAAATATACATTACAGCCAACGCTAGACAAGCATTTGTGTAAGTTTATCATGGCATAATGCTATGCTAGCTCTGCTGGCAGCAGGCAACATTTTCACGAAAATAAGAAAAGCAACCAAATTAAATAATTTTACCTTTGAAGACCTTCGAATGCTTTCACTCAGGAGACTACCAGTTAGATAGCAAATGTTCCTTTTTTCCAAAAATATAATTTTTGTAGGCGAAATAGCTCCCGTTTCTCCATCATGCTTGGCTGAGAAATCGACCGGAAAATGCTGCAACTATAACGCCAAACGTTTCTCAAAATTGGCTCCATAATATCAACAGAAACACGGCAAACGTTGTTTAGGATCCATCCTCAAGGTGTTTTTAACATATATATTCGATAATATATCCGTCGAGGCAATTGGTTTCTCATAAGAAGCGATTGGAAAAATGGCTACCTCAGTATTTTACGTGAGATTTTCTGCGGGAGACACCATGTGACCACATGCTATATATGGTCCCTTACGGCATTCTTCAATGGAAATGCCTAAAAAGACGTCACAATGCTGTAGACACCTTGGGGAATACGTGGAAAACGTAAGCTCATTCGTAGCTCATTCACAGCCATAAAAATTAGTCATTGGCATGAGGCGGTTTTAAAAAATGCGGCACTTCCTGGTTGGATTTTTATTTGGGTTTCGCCTGTAACATCAGTTCTGTGGCACTCACAGACAATATCTTTACAGTTTTGGAAACGTCAGAGTGTTTTCTTTCCAAAGCTGTCAATTATATGCATAGTCGAGCTGGCAAAACCTTGGATCATTGTTATTCTAACTTCCGCGACGCATATATATGCATATATAATAGCTATATAGGTATTTCCGGTCACAACTTGCAGACTTGTTTTCGAGTTGCTGTGCTGTGCGTTTTGTTGCCAACCTATTTTGCTACCTGACAACTTTACGGTTTTACTTTTTAATTACTGTTTATATATATTTCCCCCCCCCAACGTTTTCACTCCGGACGCTTTATCTGGACACGATTCGTCAGGACCTCCAACAGCCGAAGCTAAGTAGTAACATTAACATGATGCCTTCTAATTGCAGTCGCTGTACTCGCCTTACGGCGAGGATAGCTGTGCTACAAGCCCAGCTTCAGACGCAATCGTTAGGCAAGGGTAATTTCAGTGTAGGAAAGGATGAAACAGCGTCTGTGCCACCAGTAAGTACAGGTAGTAGTATAAATCCCCTGGCACAGTCCCCGCAGCCGGGCAACTTTCTCACGGTTTCTGGAAGGAAATGCTGTAGGAACGCTCAACCAGTGTCGCTCATTCAGCCGGCAGAAACTTTCAACCGGTTTTCCCATTAAGCAGCGAGCCGGAGTCAGAGGCCGAGTCTTCTCTGGTCTTTACTCCTCCCGTTACGGGGTCTGAGACACCGAAGCTTCCCACCATTAGCTCTGACAAATGAAAAACTCTAGTCATTGGCGACTCCATTACCCGCAGTATTAGACTTAAAACGAATCATCCAGCGATCATACACTGTTTACCGGGGGGCAGGGCTACCGACGTTAAGGCTAATCTGAAGATGGTGCTGGCTAAAGCTAAAACTGGCGAGTGTATAGAGAATAGAGATGTTGTTATCCACGTCGGCACCAACGATGTTAGGATGAAACAGTCAGAGATCACCAAGCGCACCATAGCTTCTGCGTGTAAATCAGCTAGAAAGATGTGTCGGCATCGAGTAATTGTCTCTGGCCCCCTCCCAGTTAGGGGGAGTGATGAGCTCTACAGCAGAGTCTCACAACTCAATCGCTGTTTGAAAACTGTTGTCTGCCCCTCCCAAAATATAGAATTTGTAGATAATTGAACCTCTTTCTGGGACTCACCCACAAACAGGACCAAGCCTGACCTGCTGAGGAGTGACGGACTCCATCCAAGCTGGAGGGGTGCTCTCATCTTATCTACCAACATAGACAGGGCTCTAACTCCTCTAGCTCCACAATGAAATAGGGTGCAGGCCAGGCAGCAGGCTGTTAGCCAGCCTGCCAGCATAGTGGAGTCTGCCACTAGCACAGTCAGTGTAGTCAGCTCAGCTATCACCATTGAGACCGTGTCTGTGCCTCGACCTAGGTTGGGCAAAACTAAACATGGCGGTGTTCGCCTTAGCGATCTCACTAGGATAAAGACCACCTCCATTCCTGTCATTATTGAAAGAGATCATGATACCTCACATCTCAAAATAGGGCTACTTAATAATGTTAGATCCCTTACTTCAAAGGCAATTATCGTCAATGAACTAATCACTGATCATAATCTTGATGTGATTGGCCTGACTGAAACATGGCTTAAGCCTGATGAATTTACTGTGTTAAATGAGGCCTCACCTCCTGGCTACACTAGTGACCATATCCCCCGTGCATCCCGCAAAGGCGGAGGTGTTGCTAACATTTACAATAGCAAATTTCAATTTACAAAAAAAATGACGTTTTCGTCTTTTGAGCTTCTAGTCATGAAATCTATGCAGCCTACTCAATCACTTTTTATAGCTACTGTTTACAGGCCTCCTGGGCCATATACAGCGATCCTCACTGAGTTGCCTGAATCCCTATCGGACCTTGTAGTCTTAGCAGATAATATTCTAATCTTTGGTGACTTTAATATTCACATGGAAAAGTCCACAGACCCACTCCAAAAGGCTTTCGGAGCCATCATCGACTCAGTGGGTTTTGTCCAACATGTCTCTGGACCCACTCACTGTCACAGTCATACGCTGGACCTAGTTTTGTCCCATGGAATAAATGTTGTGGATCTTAATGTTTTTCCTCATAATCCTGGACTATCGGACCACCATTTTATTACGTTTGCAATTGCAACAAATAATCTGCTCAGACCCCAACCAAGGAACATCAAAAGTCGTGCTATAAATTCACAAACAACACAAAGATTCCTTGATGTCCTTCCAGATTCCCTCTGTCTACCCAATGACGCCAGAGGACAAAAATCAGTTAACCACCTAACTGTGAAACTCAATTTAACCTTGCGCAATACCCTAGATGCAGTTGTACCCCTAAAAACTAAAAACATTTCTCATAAGAAATTAGCTCCCTGGTACACAGAAAATACCCGAGCTCTGAAGCAAGCTTCCAGAAAATTGGAACGGAAATGGCGCCACACCAAACTGGAAGTCTTCCGACTAGCTTGGAAAGACAGTACCATGCAGTACCGAAGAGCCCTTACTGCTGCTCGATCATCCTATTTTTCTAACTTAATTGAGGAAAATAAGAACAATCCGAAATTCCTTTTTGATACTGTCGCAAAACTAACTAAAAAGCAGCATTCCCCAAGAGAGGATGACTTTCACTTTAGCAGGGATAAATTCATGAACTTCTTTGAGGAAAAAATTATGATTATTAGAAAGCAAATTACAGACTCCTCTTTAAATCTGCGTATTCCTTCAAAGCTCAGTTGTCCTGAGTCTGCACAACTCTGGAGATCAAGAGAGACGCTCAAGTGTTTTAGTACTATATCTCTTGACACAATGATGAAAATAATCATGGCCTCTAAACCTTCAAGCTGCATAGTGGACCCTATTCCAACTAAACTACTGAAATAGCTGCTTCCTGTGCTTGGCCCTCCTATGTTGAACATAATAAACGGCTCTCTATCCACCGGATGTGTACCAATCTCACTAAAAGTGGCAGTAATAAAGCCTCTCTTGAAAAAGCCAAACCTTGACCCAGAAAATAAAAAAAACTATTGGCCTATATCGAATCTTCCATTCCTCTCAAATATTTTAGAAAGGCTGTTGCGCAGCAACTCACTGCCTTCCTGAAGACAAACAATGTATACGAAATGCTTCAGTCTGGTTTTAGACCCCATCATAGCACTGAGACGGCACTTGTGAAGGTGGTAAATGACATTTTAATAGCATCGGACCGAGGCTCTGCATCTGTCCTCGTGCTCCTAGACCTTAGTGCTGCTTTTGATACCATCGATCACCACATTCTTTTGGAGAGATTGGAAACCCAAATTGGTCTACACGGACAAGTTCTGGCCTGGTTTAGATCTTATCTGTCGGAAAGATATCAGTTTGTCTTTGTGAATGGTTTGTCCTCTGACAAATCAACTGTAAATTTCGGTGTTCCTCAAGGTTCCGTTTTAGGACCACTATTGTTTTCACTATATATTTTACCTTTTGGGGATGTTATTCGAAAACATAATGTTAACTTTCACTGCTATGCGGATGACACACAGCTGTACATTTCAATGAAACATGGTGAAGCCCCAAAATTGCCCTTGCTAGAAGCATGTGTTTCAGACATAAGGAAGTGGATGGCTTCAAACTTTCTACTTTTAAACTCGGACAAAACAGAGATGCTTGTTCTAGGTCCCAAGAAACAAAGTGATCTTCTGTTGAATCTGACAATTAATCTTAATGGTTGTACAGTCGTCTCAAATAAAACTGTGAAGGACCTCGGCATTACTCCGGACCCTGATCTCTCTTTTGAAGAACATATCAAGACCATTTCAAGGACAGCTTTTTTCCATCTACGTAACATTGCAAAAATCAGAAACTTTCTGTCCAAAAATGATGCAGAAAAATTAATCCATGCTTTTGTCACTTCTAGGTTAGACTACTGCAACGCACTACTTTCCGGCTACCCGGATTAAGCACTAAATAAACTTCAGTTAGTGCTAAATACGGCTGCTAGAATCCTGACTAGAACCAAAGAATTTGATCATATTACTCCAGTGCTAGCCTCCCTACACTGGCTTCCTGTCAAAGCAAGGGCTGGTTTCAAGGTTTTACTGCTAACCTACAAAGCATTACATGGGCTTGCTCCTACCTATCTCTCTGATTTGGTCCTGCCGTACATACCTATACGTACACTACGGTCACAAGACACAGGCCTCCTAATTGTCCCTAGAATTTCTAAGCAAACAGCTGGAGGCAGGGCTTTCTCCTATAGAGCTCCATTTTTTATGGAACGGTCTGCCTATCCATGTCAGAGACGCAAACTCGGTCTCAACCTTTAAGTCTTTTTACATTTACATTTTTACATTTAAGTCATTTAGCAGACGCTCTTATCCAGAGCGACTTACAAATTAGTGAATTCACCTTCTGACATCAGTGGAACAGCCACTTTACAATAGTGCATCTAAATCATTTAAGGGGGGGGGTGAGAAGGATTGCTTTATCCTATCCTAGGTATTCCTTGAAGAGGTGGGGTTTCAGGTGTCTCCGGAAGGTGGTGATTGACTCCGCTGTCCTGGCGTCGTGAGGGAGTTTGTTCCACCATTGGGGGGCCAGAGCAGCGAACAGTTTTGACTGGGCTGAGCGGGAACTGTACTTCCTCAGTGGTAGGGAGGCGAGCAGGCCAGAGGTGGATGAACGCAGTGCCCTTGTTTGGGTGTAGGGCCTGATCAGAGCCTGGAGGTACTGCGGTGCCGTTCCCCTCACAGCTCCGTAGGCAAGCACCATGGTCTTGTAGAGGATGCGAGCTTCAACTGGAAGCCAGTGGAGAGAGCGGAGGAGCGGGGTGACGTGAGAGAACTTGGGAAGGTTGAACACCAGACGGGCTGCGGCGTTCTGGATGAGTTGTAGGGGTTTAATGGCACAGGCAGGGAGCCCAGCCAACAGCGAGTTGCAGTAATCCAGACGGGAGATGACAAGTGCCTGGATTAGGACCTGCGCCGCTTCCTGTGTGAGGCAGGGGCGTACTCTGCGGATGTTGTAGAGCATGAACCTACAGGAACGGGCCACCGCCTTGATGTTAGTTGAGAACGACAGGGTGTTGTCCAGGATCACGCCAAGGTTCTTAGCGCTCTGGGAGGAGGAAACAATGGAGTTGTCAACCGTGATGGCGAGATCATGGAACGGGCAGTCCTTCCCCGGGAGGAAGAGCAGCTCCGTCTTGCCGAGGTTCAGCTTGAGGTGGTGATCCGTCATCCACACTGATATGTCTGCCAGACATGCAGAGATGCGATTCGCCACCTGGTCATCAGAAGGGGGAAAGGAGAAGATTAATTGTGTGTCGTCTGCATAGCAATGATAGGAGAGACCATGTGAGGTTATGACAGAGCCAAGTGACTTGGTGTATAACGAGAATAGGAGAGGGCCTAGAACAGAGCCCTGGGGGACACCAGTGGTGAGAGCGCGGCGAGGAGACAGATTCTCGCCACGCCACCTGGTAGGAGCGACCTGTCAGGTAGGACGCAATCCAAGCGTGGGCCGCACCGGAGATGCCCAACTCGGAGAGGGTGGAGAGGAGGATCTGATGGTTCACAGTGTCGAAGGCAGCCGATAGGTCTAGAAGGATGAGAGCAGAGGAGAGAGAGTTAGCTTTAGCAGTGCGGAGCGCCTCCGTGATACAGAGAAGAGCAGTCTCAGTTGAATGACTAGTCTTGAAACCTGACTGATTTGGATCAAGAAGGTCATTCTGAGAGAGATAGCGGGAGAGCTGGCCAAGGACGGCACGTTCAAGAGTTTTGGAGAGAAAAGAAAGAAGGGATACTGGTCTGTAGTTGTTGACATTGGAGGGATCGAGTGTAGGTTTTTTCAGAAGGGGTGCAACTCTCGCTCTCTTGAAGACGGAAGGGACGTAACCAGCGGTCAGGGATGAGTTGATGAGCGAGGTGAGGTAAGGGAGAAGGTCTCCGGAAATGGTCTGGAGAAGAGAGGAGGGGATAGGGTCAAGCGGGCAGGTTGTTGGGCGGCCGGCCGTCACAAGAAGCGAGATTTCATCTGGAGAGAGAGGGGAGAAAGAGGTCAGAGCACAGGGTAGTGCAGTGTGAGCAGAACCAGCGGTGTCGTTTGACAAACGAGGATCGGATGTCGTCGACCTTCTTTTCAAAATGGTTGACGAAGTCATCTGCAGAGAGGGAGGAGGGGGGGAGGGGGAGGAGGATTCAGAAGGGAGGAGAAGGTGGCAAAGAGCTTCCTAGGGTTAGAGGCAGATGCTTGGAATTTAGAGTGGAAGAAAGTGGCTTTAGCAGCAGAGACAGAGGAGGAAAATGTAGAGAGGAGGGAGTGAAAGGATGCCAGGTCCGCAGGGAGGCGAGTTTTCCTCCATTTCCGCTCGGCTGCCCGGAGCACTGTTCTGTGAGCTCGCAATGAGTCGTCGAGCCACGGAGCGGGAGGGGAGGACCGAGCCGGCCTGGAGGATAGGGGACATAGAGAGTCAAAGGATGCAGAAAGGGAAGAGAGGAGGGTTGAGGAGGCAGAATCAGGAGATAGGTTGGAGAAGGTATGAGCAGAGGGAAGAGATGATAGGATGGAAGAGGAGAGAGTAGCGGGGGAGAGAGAGCGAAGGTTGGGACGGCGCGATACCATCCGAGTAGGGGCAGTGTGGGAAGCGTTGGATGAGAGCGAGAGGGAAAAGGATACAAGGTAGTGGTCGGAGACTTGGAGGGGAGTTGCAATGAGGTTAGTGGAAGAACAGCATCTAGTAAAGATGAGGTCGAGCGTATTGCCTGCCTTGTGAGTAGGGGGAAGGTGAGAGGGTGAGGTCAAAAGAGGAGAGGAGTGGAAAGAAGGAGGCAGAGAGGAATGAGTCAAAGGTAGACGTGGGGAGGTTAAAGTCGCCCAGGACTGTGAGAGGTGAGCCGTCCTCAGGAAAGGAGCTTATCAAGGCATCAAGCTCATTGATGAACTCTCCGAGGGAACCTGGAGGGCGATAAATGATAAGGATGTTAAGCTTGAAAGGGCTGGTAACTGTGACAGCATGGAATTCAAAGGAGGCGATAGACAGATGGGTAAGGGGAGAAAGAGAGAATGACCACTTGGGAGAGATGAGGATCCCGGTGCCACCACCCCGCTGACCAGAAGCTCTCGGGGTGTGCGAGAACACGTGGGCGGACGAAGAGAGAGCAGTAGGAGTAGCAGTGTTGTCTGTGGTGATCCATGTTTCCGTCAGTGCCAAGAAGTCGAGGGACTGGAGGGAGGCATAGGCTGAGATGAACTCTGCCTTGTTGGCCGCAGATCGGCAGTTCCAGAGGCTACCGGAGACCTGGAACTCCACGTGGGTCATGCGCGCTGGGACCACCAGATTAGGGTGGCCGCGGCCACGCGGTCTGGAGCGTTTGTATGGTCTGTGCAGAGAGGAGAGAACAGGGATAGATAGACACATAGTTGACAGGCTACAGAAGAGGCTACGCTAATGCAAAGGAGATTGGAATGACAAGTGGACTACACTTATCGAATGTTCAGAACGTTAAGCTTACGTAGCAAGAATCTTATTGACTAAAATGATTGAAATGATACAGTACTGCTGGAGTAGGCTAGCTGGCAGTGGCTACGTTGTTGACACTACACTAATCAAGTCGTTCGTCGAGTGTAATAGTTTCTACAGTGCTGCTATTCGGGGGCTAGCTGGCTAGCTAGCAGTGTTGATTACGTAACGTTACGTTAAAAGAACGACAATAGCTGGCTAGCTAACCTAGAAAATCGCTCCAGACTACACAATTGTCTTAGATACAAAGACGGCTATGTAGCTAGCTAGCTACGATCAAACAAATCAAACCGTTGTACTGTAATGAAGTGAAATGAAAATGTGATACTACCTGTGGAGCGAGGCGGAATGTTGACCGGGTTGTTGAAGTTCAATTCGGAAGACGTTGGCTAGCTGTTGGCTAGCTAGCTAGCAGTGACTCCTACGTTAAGGACGACAAATAGCTGGCTAGCTAACCTCGGTAAATTAAGATAATCACTCTAAGTCTACACACTCTAAACTACACAATTACCTTGGATACGAAGACAGCAAAGACAACTATGTAGCTAGCTAACACTACACTAATCGAGTCGTTGAGTGTAATAGTTTCTACAGTGCTAGTGGACGTTAGCTAGCTGCTGTGCTAGTGGACGTTAGCTAGCTGCTGGGCAGAAAGCAGTGTAGACTACGTTAGGACGACGAAATACGATAATTACGCAATTATCTTTGATACAAAGACGGCTATGTAGCTAGCTAAGAAGAAATTGCTAAGATTAGACAAATCAAACCGTTGTACTATAATGAAATGTAATGAAAAGTTATACTACCTGCGGACCGAAGTGTAGATGCGACCGCTCGCTCCAACCCGGAACCGGAGTGGGAAGGTGAACGGAAAGGCTCTGGAGCAACGAACCGCCCTTGCTGTCTCTGCCTGGCCGGTTCCCCTCTTTCCACTGGGATTCTCTGCCTCTAACCCTATTACAGGGGCTGAGTCACTGGCTTACTGGGGCTCTCTCATGCCGTCCCTGGAAGGGGTGCGTCACCTGAGTGGGTTGATTCACTGATGTGGTCATCCTGTCTGGGTTGGCGCCCCCCCTTGGGTTGTGCCATGGCGGAGATCTTTGTGGGCTATACTTAGCTTTGTCTCAGGATGGTAAGTTGGTGGTTGAAGATATCCCTCTAGTGGTGTGGGGGCTGTGCTTTGGCAAAGTGGGTGGGGTTATATCCTTCCTGTTTGGCCCTGTTCGGGAGTGTCCTCGGATGGGGCCACAGTGTCTCCTGACCCCTCCTGTCTCAACCTCCAGTATTTATGCTGCAGTAGTTTATGTGTCGGGGGGCTGGGGTCAGTTTGTTATATCTGGAGTACTTCTCCTGTCCATTCGGTGTCCTGTGTGAATCTAAGTGTGCATTCTCTAATTCTCTCCTTCTCTCTCTCTTTCTCTCTCTCGGAGGACCTGAGCCCCAGGACCATGCCCCAGGACTACCTGACATGATGACTCCTTGCTGTCCCCAGTCCACCTGGCCGTGCTGCTGATCCAGTTTCAACTGTTCTGCCTTATTATTATTCGACCATGCTGGTCATTTATGAACATTTGAACATCTTGGCCATGTTCTGTTATAATCTCTACCCGGCACAGCCAGAAGAGGACTGGCCACCCCACATAGCCTGGTTCCTCTCTAGGTTTCTTCCTAGGTTTTGGCCTGTCTAGGGAGTTTTTCCTAACCACCGTGCTTCTACACCTGCATTGCTTGCTCTTTGGGGTTTTAGGCTGGGTTTCTGTACAGCACTTTGAGATATCAGCTGATGTACGAAGGGCTATATAAATACATTTGATTTGATTTGATTTTTGTGACAAAATATCTTGTTTAAAACGGGAACGTTTTTCATCCAAAAAATGTAATAGAGCACCCTAATGCATAGGACATCTATGTGATTGCTTTAATTAAATGTTTATTTTAGTTTATTGGGCTGAATTATATTCAATATATATAAAGGTAAAAAAAAAATGAATGCCAATGTATTTATTAGCCTCTACAAATGCTAAGTTACACAGTTCATTCTGATCACAGTCTCCACAGTCTCAACATTTCCAAGCAAACAAAAACAGGGAGAAGGAAGAATCTGTAGACATGCTGAGATAAAAGAACATCCTCTTTGCCAGAATTGAATCAGCCTTCACAAGACCTCAACATATGCAAATATATCCCTTTTGTGCTTCACACCTCGAGCAGAAAAATACAATTTCTGAGCGCATGACAATCAGTTTTACTGACATAGTTAATTCTATGGATGGTCTTAAACTGCAGTAATTTATGTCTGAAATTATATGAATTTTACTGGGCATTTTGTACATGTCTGTATACTTTCATCATCATCAATAGCATCTCCCAGGTCTTCCTAAAAATGTTGTTTTACAAAAAGACGAAAGATATCTCATTAAGAGTTTCTATAGCATTAATTGTCCTCTTACTTTCCTCTGCTTTCAGTTGCCATGCCAATACTTTGTGAGCTTTCTCTCCAAGCTCGTAATAATGTTGTTTTGATTTAGTGATGGCCCTCTCAGCTTGATATGTATTCAGAATATTATATTTCATTTTTTTATTTACTAAAAGCCTGTATAGATCTTTGGTAGGTTTTCTCTAGCTCTGAGATTTCAGATTCAAGGGCACTCAGTTCCGCACCGTGTTTTCTCTTCAGCCCTTTAGTATAGGAAATGATCTGTCCCCTCAGATAGGCTTTCAATGTGTCCCAAAGAATGAGACTGTCAGGAGCGGAGGGATTGTTGGTCAAAGTAAAAATATTGATCTGCTCTTTGATGAATGCACAAAATTCAGGTTGCTTTAGGAGTGTAGAATTTAGTCTCCATCTATATGTTCCATTTACCTTGGTAGGAATGGAGATTGATAATACCAGAGGAGAATGGTCACTAAGCAATCTGGGGAGATACTCGACGCACAATTGGCATAGCGTCGTCCGGGTTAGGGAGGGATTGGCTGGTAGGCGACTCCTGTGGCCACCGGGCACAGTGCACGCCAGCCAAGGTTGCCAGGTGCATGGTGTTTCCTCCGACACATTGGTGCGGCTGGCTTCAGGGTTGGATGCGCACTGTGTTAAGAAGCAGTGCGGTTGGGTTGTGTGTCGGAGGATGCATTACTTTCAACCTTTGTCTCTCCCGAGCCTGTACGGGTGATAAGATAGTAGCTACTAACAATTGGATACCAAGAAATTGGGGAGAAAAAAGGGGTAAAATTCAGAACAAAGAAAACAACAACAAATAATTGTTCAAGAGAAAGTGCAAGTCTCTCCAACTCTTCTCTCTTCAAACTTCATAGTGGCTGATATAGCCCAGTAATACAATGTAAGGGCCATATGAGAATCTCTGGTAATTTAACCTAAGTTATTTTTTGAGCCTATAGGGCACAACATTGCTGGGACCATGGCTGGGAAGTGAGCTGCATCACCACATACGCCTAAAATAACATTGCTGGACTGTGTTTGGATGTGAGACCAGCTCTTGTGGGAGTCGAACAGAAAGCACACCACTACTTTCACATTGAAGCCTGTATCATTAGAGCTGTTTATTACTATAGTACATTCAGAAAGTATTCAGAAAGTATTCAGACCCCTTGACATTTTCCAAATTTTGTTAGGTTAAAGTGGATAACATTCACTTTTTTCCTCATTAATCTACACCCAATACCCCATAATGACAAAGCAAAAAGGTTTTTAGACATTTTTGCAAATGTATAAAATAAAAACACATTTACATAAGTATTCAGACCCTTTACTCAGTACTTTGTTAAAGCACTTTTGGCAGCGATTACAGCTTCAAGTCTTGTTGGGTATGACACTACAAGCTTGGCACACCTATATTTGGGAAGTTCTCCCATTCTTCTCTGCAGATTCTATCAAGCTCTGTCAGGTTGGATGGGGAGCATCGCAGCACAGATGTTTGATTGGGTTCAAGTTCGGGCTTTGGCTGGGTATTTAGAGACTTGCCCCGAAGCCACAGGGATCTCTCTGTACTTTGCTTCGTTCATCTTTCCCTCGATCCTGACTAGTTTCCCAGTCCCTGCCACTGAAAACCATCCCACAGCACAATGCTGCCACCACCATGCTTCACCGTAGGGATGGTGCCAGGTTTCCTCCAGACGTGATGCTTGGCATTCAGGCCAAAGAGTTCAATCTTGGTTTCATCAGACCTAATAGAAAATGGGCTGAATAGTTATGTAAGTAACATTTTTCAGTTTTGTTGTTTGTATTAATTTGCAAACATTTATAAAAAATGTTTTTCGCTTTGTCATTATGTGGTACTGTGTGTAGATTGATGAGGAAATACATTTTTAGAATAAGGCTGTGACGTAACAAAAAGTGGAAAAAGTCAAGTGGTCTGAAAACCTTTCCGAATGCACTGTGTGAAAAGCATTAGAATATCAATTTTCAATTGTTTTTTCGTAGATGGTTTCATCGTTTGATTAAGGTCTAGTTTGATTGAGGCATAAATTTGAGCTAATGCAAGCCAACTTTTGGCCAGTTCTTTCTGTAACGGTACATCAACTGGCTTGCCATGTTCATTTACTTCTGAAACGTGACAAATCAAAGGCTACAAAACATTTCTATACAAACAACTGCTGTTAGATATTAATAATAGCCAGCTCATATCGCTATCTGACAGATAACTAGAGGCCCGAGCTGACCTGGTTGTGGTAGCTACTCACTAGTGTAGCTTATTCATTCACCTCAGTCAAGAGGCGATGAAACAATAGCTAAAGTTACATGTCTTCACACATGCCTATTGCCCGCTCTGTGGTGTCGGTGTGGTCCTAAAACCAGTCAGGAAAAATACACCAAACAGCCTACTCAATGGCTCAGAGGTGTCCACATGGTACGAAAGCGCACCGTTGTCACTATTTGTATCACATTACAATGATAAAACTGAGGGGGACAAAAATGCCATTTTAGGATGTGGGGGGGACAGGTCCTCCCAGTCCCCAGTGAAAGTTGCGCCCATGGTGTGCAAGGTCCTCTGCAAAATTGCTACCAATTATGTCCTCAAAGACTACAGCTTGGGAGGGAGGTGGGAGAAGCGGTCCTTCCAGGACCTGGTGATTTACGGGTTAATTTGGCTGGATGTTCTTTGGTTGGTGGACTATTTTATTTTTTTACACACATGAGAAACTGATGAGCATGAAAACCCCAGCAGCATTGTAGCTTGACACAAACCGGTACGCCTGCCACCTACTAACATACCCCCTTCAAAAGCACTTAAATATTTTCTCTTGCCCATGCACTCACTGTATGGCACACATACACAATCCATGTCTCAATTGTGTCAAGGCTTAACCCATATCCTACACTTCATCCACACTGATTGAAGTGGATTTAACAATTAACATCAATAAGGGATCATAGCTTTCATCTGGGTTCACCTGGTCAGTCTATGAATTGAAAGAGCAGGTGTTCATAAGGTATACAGTATGTTTGTCTAGGTTTGGAAAATTCAGGGAACTTTCAATAAAATCCCTTGCTTTCCTGAAATCCTGGTTTGAGGATTCCTGGAATAAGGAGGGAATAAGCAGGAAGTCCGTAAACCTCCAACCAGGTTTTCTAGGAATTTATTGAAAGTTTTTTGCAACCCTATGTCTGTCTGAATCTTCCGGACCCGTTTTTGTAACTTTGACCACATCATAGCCATGCTGAAATCTGCATAACCCATGTTATCTTGACCTATTGCTTTTCTTAAATGATAGGCTACATCACTATATTTTTTATGCAGAAAGTAATAGAAAGATCATCTTTTCTGTTGCATTTTTCTCATTTGTTCCTACAATCCTGTCTCTAAAACTCCCGTTCTACTAAACCCCATAGAAACACAAGGAACAACACATTCATAAATGGCAAAAAGGACAGTCAAAACAAGGTTTTGAAGTGTCTGTCCTAAATCTAGGAGATATACAGTGGGGCAAAAAAGGTATTTCGTCAGCCACCAATTGTGCAAGTTCTCCTACTTAAAAAGATGAGAGGCCTGTAATTTTCATCATAGGTACACTTCAACTATGACAGACGAAATGAGAAAAAATATCCAGAAAATCAAATTGTAGGATTTTTATTAATTTATTTGCAAATTATGGTGGAAAATAAATATTTGGTATATAGGGGGGCTTATGGTAGAGAAATTAGAGAAATTAGCATTCAATTCTCTGGAAACCACTCTCACGGATATTCCTGCAGTCAGCATGCCACATGCACGCTCCCTCAAAACTTGGATGTATCTGTGGCATTGTGTTATGTTGCAAAACTGCACATTTTTAGAGTGGCCTTTTATTGTCCCCAGTTGTACCTGTATAATGATCATTTAGTTTAATTAGTTTCTTGATATGCCACACCTGTCAGGTGAATGGATTATCTTGGCAAAGGAGAAATGCTCACTAACAGGTATGTAAACAAATTTGTGCCCAACATTTTAGAGAAATAAAGCATTTTGTGCATATGGAACATGTCTGGGATCTTTAATTTCACTTCATGAAATCAACACTTTACATATTGAATATATATTTTTGTGCACTATAATTTATGTTTGCTTAAACAAAGGGGGTTAATACTTATGCAATGACTATACTTTTGTTATTTAATATTTATTATTTAGTAGATTTTTTTTTCTCCCACTGACATTATGGAGTATTTTGTGGAGTTCAATTAAATCTATTTTTTTATTAAATCTATTTCAATCCCACTTTGTAATGCAACAAAATGTGAAAAAAGTTCAGGGGTCTGAATACTTTCCAATATGTATATACAGTGTCTTTGGACTCCTTGACTTTTTCAACGTTTTGTTATGTTAAAGCCTTGTTCTAAAATTGATTAAATAAATAAAAATCCTCAGCAATCTACGGACAATACCATAAAGACAAAGCGAAAAGAGGTTTTGATAAATGTATTTTTTTTAATACATAAGTATTCAGACACTTTGATATGAGACTCAACATTAAGCTCAGGTGCATCCTGTTTCCATTGATCATCCTTGAGATGTTTCTACAACTTGATTGGAGTCCACCTGTGGAAAACTCAATTGATTGGACATGATTTGGAAAGGCACACACCTGTATATGTAAGGTCCCACAGTTGACAGTGCATGTCAGAGCAAAAACCAAGCCATGAGGTCGAAGGAATTGTCCGTAGAGCTCCGAGACAGTATTGTGTTGAGGCACATATCTGGGAACGGGTATCAAAATCATTCTAAAATGGAATACATTTCGAACCACTAAGACTCTTCC